>NC_056737.1:1902423278-1902520778 GCF_019279795.1 Protopterus annectens
GATGCATCTTCTAAGTTCACTGCAGGAAAAACCTGAAGGAAAGACAGAACGTATACATTACATTAAGCAGGCCAAAACAGTTATCTATACAACTTTTTTTCATATTTGCTTTATTAGATATTAAATAAAAACACGCCATATGTAATTTCAACATCTAATTCAGATGTTAAGTTTGATAATATGTGAAGTAAACAAGTACTATATATGTGTACAAAAATTATAAAAAATACTGGTTGATCCTTTTCCCAGGTCTCTGAGCCATTTTATCCCCTAAATTCAATCTATCCATGCCACAGGTGTAGATCGCTGTTCTTCCTTTAAACTTAAACTACAGCTGCTAAAGTTTTACAGTTTCTATCACAGTTTTGACCACAAATGCAGTAAATGCATATACTAAAGATTGATCTGGATTTGCTGATCTCCCCATTAGACTTTGCACCGAGGCGGCTGCCTCCTTCTCCCCACTCTAGCTACACTACTGATGCGTGCAGTTCAACTTGGACCATTACTGGCTTTACACATACTAAAATGTTTAAATCCTCACCAGAGCAGCAATCAATCCCCTTCATTCCTAAATGCTTAATTATGTTTTTCTCTTCAGGAGTTTAGAATTCCATAACTATGGAAATAGATCCTGTCACTTTGTTGTCTACCCTTACAATTCCTCTGCACACAAGGGGTAGATCTTTTTGCTGCTCAGCCTCTGTTTTTTTCCCTTGTTCCTATGCAGGCTGACATCTCCACCTTCTCCCTACCTAGGAAAGCTTTGCACTGCTGCTAATAAGCTGCATTTCCTAGGTCTCTCACAGCCATCCTTATTAATGTGAAACCTTTCAACTCCCTGAATTCAGTTTCTCCCAAAGTTTTCCAGCACTTTGCTGTGGCAGTCTTTGCTTACTCTACAACAAACTGACCATCTATCCTCTTTCTTCAGCTCCACTCCATACTTTCCAGTTCTACTCTAAATAGACAAAATAGACATGACATACTCCTCTCCATCCCATACACAGCCTTCCACAAATTATTCATGTTCCACCATAAACATCAAACTGTTGAACAGACCACGCCACATGTGTATATTATCAGCGTCTGCCTCCTAACAGTTCCAACATGCTGCTTCCCTCCAGCATTCTTCCCCTTTTATTCTCAGAGGGTTCCTGTACTGCCTATGCAGCAGAACATCTGCAGATTATAGACTGGCCCAAATCATAGACTGCTCCTATTGCTCTCAGTCCTTTATCACCTTTCTGGCATCCTCTTAAAGCCTTCTTATCTAACTTCATTATCTTACTTAAGTCACCTTCTTTTCACCCTTTCAATCTCCTTCCTACCCTTCTTACCCTCCAAATTTCTATATATCATTCCTATACTTCCCCTCCAAATTTGAGCAGGCACTTCCTATTGTCTCATTTGTCTCACTCACCGACTGTCTTCTCACTCATCCTCTTTCATTCATACATCAATTACAGTGCTATGTAAGAACCAGTCTCCTTCCTCTAAATCCAGCTTGCTTGACCTCCTCACTGTGGGAAAGGAATCCCTTACCCTTGTTCATCAAACCACACACCTACCCAACAATTCCTTTTGACTCCCACCTCTGAAAGCCTTCCACCCAACAGATTCCAACCACCTTTCTCACTACACCACTAATCAAGCACCCCATACTTTTCAGGCCACTACTGCACCCCATCTTCCTATTTACCTTTTTGCTTGCCTCCTTTTCCGCTCTTTGAATCCACTTCCTCTCTTTTTTGTCTGCAGCAACCTCACACTCACTCCATCTTACACTGCTTTCTTCCATTCTCCTCAATCTCATCACCATGTTAACTATTGCTGTTGATGAATGTCTCCTAAAATCCAACATGCCATAACCTCCCATCGTTTTAGACAACCTCATCCTCCCTTTTGTTTCTGTAACACATCTCCCTCTCCACACAAACCTATCACGGTTTCACTCTAAACTGAGGAAAAACATTATTCTAGAACTTAGTAAACAAATCCCTTAAGAATAATACCAAAGGGCTCAATTCCTCTATTCATCCTTTTAATGACACCACTCTTCCAGAACATTAGTCCAGTAATCCTACTTGTTTATCTCTTAAAACTTCCTAGTTATTCTCCATCATTTCCTGAACTACTGCATATACTTCAATTCACAACTACTTCTGTGCCCTTGACATTCATGATAAAGGCATCTGCCATGACATTCTCTCATTAATAGGCATTACCACAGACTAACAAGGGTTGAAATTCCAATGTTTCCATCACCAAAAGAAATAAGGCTGAAGATAATTGAAATACCTGCCTGTTTTTTCTGCCTAAGTTCATTATTTTCAAAAGTCACCACTGACCAAAATCTTCATCCAGGGATCATCATTCAGTACAGAATTTACTCCATAAACAAATGACCATCTCCAGTAACTGCCTTGCTTTATCTAATAAGAAATCCCAACTCGCCAAATCAAAAGCCTTCTGTATATCTATCAATTCTATGTTACTTCAGTCTTGTACTCACACCTCTGACAATAACAAAATATTTAACAACAAATGCCACTGATCTACCAGTGCTCTACATTTCACATAACTGGTGTGTATGCCTTGTAGTAATATCTCCATCAACTGCACTACCAGTACTCACACGTATAACCTCATATCAGATAAATAGCAAGGTGGGTCTATAATTTCCTGAGTCCTCCCTTTTCCTCCTTAGTAAAACAGCTATATATACCAAATCCCCTATTGTCCCTTCAAACACCATTATTTTTATCAGCGCTGCAAATGTTCTAATTTCTAACTTCATCAATTCATAAAAATAGCCCAATAAATTGTCTGGCTGCCTCTTCACCTCATGTCTTGTCAGCGTCTTACTCATTACCATCACCTGCACAATTCCTACAGACTTATTCAATTTCACTGTAACTGCAATGGATAGTGTAGGTCTTTCCAACTAATGGAAACCCCTGCCTCACAGAGACAATCTCCTGTACAATTTTTTAATAAAAAATAACTCTAAATAGTTCTCTTATACACTGATTACTCGCCTTCTTTATGCAGTTTCTTATTTTGCTGGCCATGCTTTCTTTTGCTGGACCTTTATCATTCATACCAATAATCTGACATCCCAGTTGCATCTTGTCCTACCATGTTGCTCTCTCTCTCTATCCAGTTTGCCCACATCTGTCTGTCTTCCATATCTTTAAGCTCTTCCCACAACAACCTAATTCTCCTTATTAATCTCCTCTCACTTCTACATTACAATAGTATAACCTCTTTCTTTTTACCTAACTAGTGCATCCTGGCTGATTTACTTCCATCTACTGTACCCCACAGTACTCCGCCATCCATCCATCCATCCATCCATCCATCCATCCATCCATCCATCCATCATCCATCATTAATCCCATTTCCCATTTTTTGCACATGGGGTCAAGGTGTCATTTCAACAATGACAATCATCTACAGCCAAAGTTTACACCGTCAGGTGGCTAGCCCTGCCGTGGTAATTCTTCCACACTGCACACTCACAAGCACATTCACACCTATGGCCAATTTAGAGTGTTCAGTCAACTTACTGCATGTCTTTGGAATGTGGGATGAAACCGGAGCACCCAGTGGAAACTCATGTGAACACAGGGAGGACATACAGATTCCACACATAAGATACCCCAGCTGAGGATCAAACTGAGGAATCTCTTTCTGTGAGGCAACAATTCTTCTCCCCCATCATGCCATCTTAATACAATGTCTTTCACCCATTCCTATCCTACCTCCTTTCCTTAATTTTCCTGAACTATTTTTTCCACCATTTCCCTAAACTATCTTATATGCTTATTACATCTCCATCTCTTACATTCACCTGCCTTGCATTCTAATCTAAAATTGCCATCAGATGATATGGCACAGCTCATTCCACACTCTACACCTTTACCACCTCCTTTCCCATCTTATAACCCACAAGAAACCAAGCTAATCTACTTAGCTGTCTTGTAGTCTTTCATTGCAAATGTAAATTGTTTCTTCATTAAACACATTTCTCTCTAGACATCAACCCAACTTTACAAAGACAGGACAGTCTAATTCCAGTTAAACAACAATAAAGAAAAATCCAAACAATATACAGGCAAGCTTTATTAAATCAAAACAGACCTAGCCCTTCAAGTATAATTATTCATCAAAGGGTAACCACAGAATCACAATACATTTATTAATTTATTTAGTTAGTTGACATTTGGTAACCAGGAAAATTCAACTGGGTTAGAAACCATTTTCAGCGGAGGTCTTGAAAGAAAAGCTCCTGTAGAAAAATTTTGCAAAGATATGAACAAACATAAGCTTTGCATTTAGTATTTGTTTGTTTCTTTCGGCTTTTCCCAGTTAGGGGTCGCCACAGTGAAACTCCGGTCCACTAATGATTGGCAGTAGATTTTTACGTGCTTGCTTGCTGGGCCTGACGCACAACCTTCAGTGAAGTAACACCCATTCACGCATGTCGACACACAGAAGACGTTCTAACTGAGAATTGAATGGGCAACGTCTAACTGTGAGGCGACAATGCTACCGCAGCACCACCACCGCAGTATAAGCTTTTATGCAGAATGGACAGCTGATGTTTATATTACAGTTAGCAGAAAATTTTCAAAAGAACAAGTAAGGGTAGTGGCAGTTTTACAAAAAGATATGAATTAGGAAATAAAATAAGCATGTGTGTATATAAGATGGGCTTTGTACACTAAAATTTGTTATGAAAAATGTACTAATCTCCTAAAAGGGTCAGTGGAAGAAGAATATGGAGTTATAAAGGAGTTTAGAATTAAATAGCATAGGAGAGCATAAAAGAAGAGATAAGGAGATATAAGGTTTATAAGTTTAGAATTAAATAACACTGGGACATGGGCAGTAATCATAAGCGATATAAAGGACAAATACATTGGTTGAGAAAGTAGAAAAGTTATGGAGAAAGTTTTGCAGGGATAGTAGAAAGTCTAATTTATTTTTCTAGAGGAAAACAGAGTCTAAAGTGGAGAAAATATGGGAGGAGGTGAAATGGGGGTGGGAGGCGTACAGCTGGGGACACGAAGGTTGAGTGCATATTCAATAAGGGGAGAGTAAGAATAAAAGTGAAAAAGAAAGAGTAGGGGTAGGGCAGGAAGATTAGAGAGGAGGAGATATGGGAACTATAAGGGAAAAAAGGAAGGGGAAGGGAGCTAAATGATTTTGGAACAAGGACAGATACCTGTTTTGAAGAAAACGTTTTTTAGTGTGGGTCTAAAGTTTTTGTGGTTTGATATGGCCCTGATATCAGTGGATAAGATATTCCAGAGTTTCACGACTGTGCAAGAATTGAGACACTACCCAGCCTTTTTGTTTGGTCTGTACAAGGTTACTAGTTGCTTATCTTCAGATCAGAGAGCTCTGATAGGTATCTAGGTTGGGAGAACTGAGTTTAATGCAGGACAATTTTTGGGTTGGTATATAAATTTATGGGCTGTGGTTAGTTGTAGATTTATTTATTTATTTGACATTTGTTTATAGTAGGGTGCAACTACAGCAAATTTAGCAATTTTATTAGAGCAGGATTTACGCTTATTTTTTAGCATAACCTGAAGACTGGTCAGGATAGGGATAGCATATAGAAGAGAGGTGAGTTGCTAGGTGGTGGATAGTGCGGTTCTGTTGTATGTATCCATAAAGATTTTGTGTGGATAGAGCGTTCCGAGCTTGTAGTGTATTTTCTTGATTGCATTTTGTATGTGTAGGTCAAAGATAAGTTTATTGCCTATGGTCACTCCCAAGAGTATAGCATGTAGAACCACTTCTATTTCAGTGTTGTTTAGTGAATAAATCTTAAAGTCAGTTGAGAGAGTCTTGGGTGTAAAGAGGAGGAATCTGGTTTTACTGGGGTTCAGTAAAAGTTGAGCATTATTTAACCAAGTCTCAATTGAGGAGAAGGTAGTTTGGATTATTTGCTGAAGGTGTATTATGTTATAGGAGGAGGAAATGATGGTAGAATCATTGGGGGATTGGATTAATAAGCTTAGATGGGAAGCAGTGTGAAGGCTATTTATAAAGATGTTGAAGAGAAGGGATCCAAGAATGGACTCCTGCAGAACTCCAATATTATTAGTTGGACAGTGTGGGAGAGAACCCTGCCATTTTATGCATTATTGTCTGTCAGTTAAATAGCTGGAGATCCATTGTAGGATGGAAGGGGAAAGACCAAGAGACAACCATTTATGTAGTACTTTTGGGTGTGAAACAGTATCAAAGGTCTTTGAGAGGTCAAGAAGTATTACTGAGGTTAATAGTCCAGAGTCTCTAGCTTTGTTGACTGTTTCTGTAAAGGAAATTAATGCTGTTGTTGTGTAGTGTGATGGCCAAAATCCATGTTGAGTGGGTGTAAGCAGTTTGTTTTGAAGAATGAGGTATAGTAGTTGTTTACGTATACATTTTTCTAATGATTTGGATAGGTGAGATAGGATGGCAATAGGATGATAATTAGTTAAGTCATTACTTTTCCCTCCTTTGTGTAATGCTGTTATGATCAATTTTTTCCAAAGGCTGGGGATGTAAGATTCTGAGATGGATTGGTTGATGAGAATGCTAACTGGATATGCTATAGTGTCAGCTGCACATTTTAAGTATTTGATTCATAGAGGAGGCTGTCAGTGGACTGAGAGCAGGGTTTCAGTTTGAAAAGTAGTTTATGTATGTGGATGGTGGGTACAGGTTGTACAGAAACGTGAGGAAGACGATGGTCAGTTGTAGAAATGTCTTGTGGGAGAAAGGAGGAAGCTGAGGGGTATTCAGTGGCTGATTATGGAAGAGAAGGGCTGAGCTTGTTTAAGCATTTAGGGTTAGTGGGTTTAGTGGATCATTGACTAATTTAAGTATTTGTTTGTCTTTTCGGCTTTTCCCGGTTAGGGGTCGCCACAGCGGAAATACGGTCCGCTCATGATTGGCAGTAGATTTTTATGGTGCCGAGTTGCCAGCCCGATGCCCAACCTTCAACGAAGGCACGCCCATTCACGCATATCTTTCCAACGTCACTTGACCGTGGGGTGGACATGCAGACTCTACACAGAAGGCACTCCAGCCAAGAATCGAACAGGAGAACCTCTTGCTGTGAGGTAACAAAGCTACTGCTGCACCACCGCGGCTTATTGACTAATTTAAGTATACTTTCCATAAAATGGGTGTTAAACGCATCTGTTATTTGGGATGGGAATCTGTCAGTGGCTGGAGATGGGTTGTCTTTAGAGATTGAGGTGAGTAGTAGGAATATGGTGTGCCAGATTTTTTGGGGTTGTTTTTAATGGAGTTTAGTCAAAAAAAGGGGAAAAAAAACCATCAGTTAGGTAATCGGTCCTGAAGTCAAATTAACATCGTTCACTAGACTTCCTCACAGATCCCTTTAGGGATTAGGGTAACAAGCTGCAAAAGTTATATGTCTTCTAACTTCTTCTGTAATGTATAGCTATATTCTAGACTATACCTGTTCAATGGTCATATATTTACTCATTGCAGAAAAATAAAAAGATAAATAAAGGCAAATCATGACTGAGGATGGAATTAAAGTATCTGGCAACACTATTATTCTTGTTCTTATTTCTACAATCTCTTAAATATAAAATCGTAGTATGCACTCATCTGACAGTTTTCCCAATATAAAACAGATTACAAGTGCTGTATCATACAAATGCTGATATACAGTTAAAAAAATATTTAACTTTAGAGCTTTTCTTGCTGATGTTCCAAAATATTTTATTACACATTAATTTGCAGGTAAAACAGTGAGCACAAGCAAGTGTCCCTTGAGTCAAATTCCTTAAAGGAAAAGAAACTGAAACCACCTACAAACTAATCCACCATCTGCATTTGCTCCCACCGATTAGGAATTAGAAGGGAGCTTAGATAACACCTTTCCAAGTACTGGGTCCAATAACAAAACTGGTGATTGCTACCTGAAATTTTGAACAATATGTGAGGCCACTTAGGTGTGCTTCAGTGTGAAACAGATATGATCTACTCTCTGCTTATTCACACAAGATTGCACTCACATTTACCTTCTGTTCCGTAATTGAGTTCAGTTGTCCATCCGGGTAGAATAGAAATGATTATCCTCTTAGTACAAAACATTTGATATAATATTTCTAGAGTAGTTGCTTTCTACAAATCTAACAGAAATATTCTTGGAAGCATGCGCAAAATCAGAATGTATTAAAGAGAACACTGCGTCTCTTATAAATTCTCATTTAGGTATTAAAATTAACAAATACGTTGGATGGACAGGATTAGAAAAGAGCATTATTTTTTTCTAGAGGGTTGGTGAGGATTATGGCAGAAGGTGTTTGGACAGGTGCTTTTGAATAGAAGAAGGTAAGAGCTGAAGCAAATTATACCAGGGTCTATCACAGGCTTCTCAGTGCGTACAGCTATAGGGCAGGAAAGGAGAGGATAAAAAAGCAATGGATTAAGGTACGTCTATATTTCCATATAGATTAATGTGCTTTTACTGTTGAATTCTGAAAGAAATGGAAGGCAATTTCCCTTGGGGCCTAAATGTTGGTTCCGCACAATAACTTTGTTTAGCAAAGCAGTTTCTATGTAGTGTTGTATTTTTCTGTATATGCGCATTATATGTATTTTGAAATACCAGTAAAATGTGTCAAAAAAAAGAAACAGAAATGAAAATAATATTCACTTTTCTCATGTAAAAGCACAATAATCCTAAATGAAGACAAATCATCATTATGTACGTTACTAAAGTGTCTAGCAGCATTCTTATTCTCATTCTTATTCCCCGTGGACTATGATGTTTGCAGAGGACATTGTGATCTGTAGTGAGAGTAGGGAACAGGTGGAGGAGACCCTGGAGTGGTGGAGATATGCTCTAGAGAGAAGAGGAATGAAGGTCAGCAGGACTAAAACAGAATATATGTGTGTGAATGAGAGGGAGGATAGAGGAATGGTGAGGATGCAGGGAGTAGAGGTGGATGAGTTTAAGTACTTGGGATCAACAGTTCAGAGTAATAGTGAGTATGGAAGAGAGGTGAAGTAGAGAGTACAGGCACGATGGAGTGGGTGGAGAAGAGTGTTAGGAGTGATTTGTGACAGATGAGTACCAGTAAGAGTGAAAGGGAAGGTCTACAAGAGGGTAGTGAGACCAGCTATGTTATATGGGTTGGAGACAGTGGCATTGACAAAAAGGCAGGAGTTTGAGCTGGATGTGACAGAGTTAAAGATGTTAAGATTTGCACTGGGTGTGATGAGAGTGGACAGGATTAGGAATAAGTATATTAGAGGGTCAGCCCAGGTTGGAAGGTTTGGAGACAAAGCCAGAGAGGCAAGATTACGTTGATTTGGACATGTGCTGAGGAGGGATGCTGAGTATATTGGGAAAAAGATGCTAAGGATGAAGCTACCAAGTAACAGGAAAAGAGGAAGGCCTAAGATAATATTTATGGATGTGGTGAGAGAGGACATGCAGGTGGTTGGTGTGACAGAGCAAGATGCAGAAGACAGGAAGAAATGGAAACAGATGATCCGCTGTGGCAACCCCTAACGGGAACATCCAAAAGAAGATGATGATGCTGATTTCTAAGTCTCTTAAATATTTTAAAATCCTAGTATGTGCTTGCCTAACAGTTTTCCCTGTATAAAAAATTACAAGCACTAACAATACTATACCAATTTTGTTGCAACACTGAAAAAGACTTAACTTCAAAGCATTTGTTGTTGATATTCCACATTTTTTATTACACACTTGTTTGCAGGAAGAATAAAGAGCAAAAGAAAATGTCTGTCAAGTCAAATTTCTTAAAGGAGCAATATAATCTGCTTGAAAATAACTGCAAACTAATCCATCGCATACATTTTCTCCCACAGATAAGGAAATAACACCATACCATGTACAGGGTCTAGTAACAAAACTGTCTAATGCTATTTGAAAATCTGTACAGTATGTGAGTTCAAAAAGGTGTTTTTCAGCACAAAATAGAATAGATAATACTCTCTCCTTATTCACTCTAGATGTAATCAAGTTTTTCTTTAATTTCCTATTAGAATTCAGTTGTTTACCCATGAAGTATTGATTATCCCCGTGTTAGACAATTTCTGGTATAATATTGCTAGAGAATTTCCTTTCTAAAACTGTAGCAGAAAAGGTCTTGCCTACACAAAATAGCTGGTTGGAAAGGTGATTTTGAATGGAAGAATGTGAGAGTTGAGGCAAACTATACCAGGGTGTATCACAGGCTTCTCAGTGCATACAGTTATAGGGCAGAAAGATAAATATAGCAGCTCTTATAAATTCTCATTTTCATTATCATTCTTCATGAGTTGGATAGACAGAATCAGAAAAAAAAAATGTATTTTATTTCTAGGGGGTAGGGTATGGAGTATAACAGCATAAGACTGAAAAGGTGATTTTGAATGGAATAAATTAAGAGCTGATGTCAATATCAGGGTGTATCATACACTTCTTAGTGTTTACTGTGAAAGGGTGATAAAGGAGCAAATACAAAAGGAATGAAAGTTTGACTATATTACCATATATATATATATATATATATATATATATATATATATATATATATATATGTATATGTATATGTACATTGTTGTCGGGCTCAGAAGAAATGAACAGCAATATCCCTTGGGGGATGGAGAGGATGTGGGATGGTGGGTTTATTATCTAAATGTTATTTCTGTACAATTACTTTGTTTATCAATGTAATATCTATGAAGTGTTGCTGTATGTGTATACGCGTTTTGAAATATCAATAAAAATATGTTGGTTCAACTTTCTCATGAAAAGGCATAGTAATCCCTGTTAAGTTTACTCTGAAAACCTTACCAAGCCTGCTTCATCAACTAACAACAACACATCTAAATAAGAAATCTGTGTTAAAGAAAAGGTTAACAAAAATTATAACTCAAAATGCTTAGAATATAAATGCTCTAAAATTCATCAAACAGCATTACCAGACATTGTAAGATAAAAAAATCATAATGTCTAAAAAATATAATATGCTTCATGACAGATGTCATATTAACATACAACTTTTCAAATTGATTCACAAGCATATTAGTATAGGTGAGGCAAAAGTTGCCACCCTCTCTATCACTGTGCCCTATAACTGCAGACATAATCAATTGTCAAGTAAAGCAAGCAAAATTCTAAGAGTGACATCACAACATTTTTAGAGCTCCATCATTTAAACAATTTGCAAATGTGTGTTTCTCATCAGCATAAAAAAAAATGTTTCTTTGTAACTCATTATTACTACTACTGATCATTAAGCAGCCTCTTTCATTGTGTAATGCACTGGATATGACATCAGCCTGTATACCTTTTTTACTTTGCCATTAAGTGACGTACTTTACCTGTACATTGAACTAGCCTGTAGGCCTCCTTTGTGCATTATGGAATGTGCCTACATGTCATTTTTGAAACTCCAGTTTTCATTGTATTTGATATCTCTTCTTCAAATGATTTCTTATTAACCTGATTTGTCAGTGTATATATTACTATAATTTCAGTTTTTTATATTTCTTTGTAATTTTTTATGTTAACAGTCTGTCTTGGAGCTTATCTCCCCGGGCCTCTACTGAAAATGGACATATATCCAGTTAGACTAGCCTGGTCAACAAATGTAAAATAAAAATAAAATAAAAAAAATAAATAAATAAAATAAGTGCCTGCACATCAACGGATGAAATTAATATTTAGTATAAGAACAAAAAGCTGAGCAAAGGGCTACAAAAATTAGTAATTTTGGACCTTTGACCACTTGTATGAGCAGCTACTAGAATATATCAAGATATAGGATATCTTGAACAACAGAAAGCATTGCTTCTGCCCCAGTTATGGTGCCATGACAGCACTGTGCACCCTTACCAATTACATGTATAACAACATGAACAACAGCCTACTTACCAGTGTAATATTTCTTGATTTTAAGAGACAGAGTTGATCACACATTATTACTCAGCAAATTACCTATCTCTGGTTTCTCCAATGAAGTCATACTATGGTTTCACAGTTGTATAAGCAATAGATCACTCAGGGTTATGAGAGGTGCTCACATCTCCATGACAGGTAACATTACCAAGGGTACCCCTCAAGGACTGGTAGAGTTCATTGCTATTCTCTTTGGACATCAATGACCTTCACCAGGACCTTCCCCATGTAACTGTATCCTTTACACCAATGACACATTCTTCAAAAATACAGGTGCCAATACTCACAATGTATCATTAGCCATCCAAGAACACTCTAAAACAGTATGAAACTGGGTGACCACAAACAAATTCACTATAAACACAGCTAATACTGCAATCCTACTGTTTGGAACAACTCAGAAACTCAAAGAAATTGAGGAGTTCCATCTTGGACACTACTGGTTCTCCTTTAACTTAGACAGATAGTCAAGAATATCAAGGTGTCACACTCGAACAAAACCTAAACTTCACCACCCATACTGACACTTAGACTGATAAAGAGATTATTTAACTGCAAATCTCTTATAAGGTATCAAATCTGTTACACATGAAGCTAGACGGGCAACAGCCATTGACGTTCTGCTCACAAGACTGGAATATGCACTCCCCATTATTTCAATAATATCATTTCAAAATACAGAACTACTACAAACTTCAGAAAACAGAATATTAATCCTTAATACAGTTAGCAAACACACACAACTACTGCAAAACCCTTAAGAAAGGAAACTGGCTACCATTTGCAGCAAGAGCCATCTCCTTCTTGAGCACCTTCTTCTTCAAGCTGCTTCACGAAGGGCATTGCCCTCCACTAAGGAATAGGGAATAAACTCACTCACTTTGAAACAATAATGTGCTCCAACTTACCAGACAGCCATTTAAATTATCTATTAAAGAAAGAGCTTTTGTGAAAATTGCCCTGGCTTGCAGGAACAAGTAACCAGACCATATAATTCCTTACCGAAGAAAATAAATGCAAATGTTTCTCATATATATATATATATATATATATATATATATATATATATATATATATATATATATTTACTTATAAAATTCTATAGCGAATACGTATCCAGAGAAATTACATAGTGACTTTATACATTTTCATCCAATATCCACCCTTATTTGCAATGGTGATGAACAGGTTGACAGACGAGATCAGAGAGGAGTCCCAGTGGACTATGATGTTTGCAGATGACATTGTAATCTGTAATGAGAGTAGAGAACAGGTGAAGGAGACCCTGGAAAGGTGGAGATATGCTCTAGAGAGAAGAGGAATGAAGGTCAGCAGGACTAAAACAGAATATATGTGTGTGAATGAGAGGGAGGATAGAGGAATGGTGAGGATGCAGGCAATAGAGGTGGCGAAGGTGGATGAGTTTAAGTACTTGGGATCAACAGTTCAGAGTAATGGAGAGTATGGAAGAGAGGTGAAGAAGAGACTAACAGGCAGGATGGATTGGGTGGGGAAGAGTGTCAGGTATGATTTGTGACAGACGGGTACCAGTAAGAGTGAAAGGGAAGGTCTACAAGAGGGTAATGAGACCAGCTATGTCATATGGGTTGGAGACAGTGGCATTGACAAAAAGGCAGGAGTCAGAGCTTGACGTGGCAGAGCTGAAGATATTAAGATTTGCACTGGGTGTGACGAGGGTGGACAGCATTAGGAATAAGTACATTAAAGGCTGAGCCCAGGTTGGAAGGTTTGGAGACAAAGCCAGAGAGGCAAGATTACATTGGTTTGGACATGTGCTGAGGAGGGATGCTGAGTATATTGGGAAAAAGATGCTAAGGATGAAGCTACCAGGTAACAGGAAAAGAAGAAGGCCTAAGATAAGGTTTATGGATGTGGTGAGAGAAGACATGCAGGTGGTTGGTGTGACAGAGCAAGATGCAGAGGACAGGAAGAAATGGAAACAGTTGATCTGCTGTGGCGACCCCTAATGGGAGCAGCCGAAAGAAGAAGAAGATCCAATATGCTTTGCTCTTCCATTACTCATGACATTTTTTGCACACAAATATAAGTTATGTACTTACCATAATGCTGGATCCTTTTCATACCTACTCTGTTCAGTTTGAGTGATGGGATTTAGCTGCCTTGCAGATATGATCCAGCAGCTCTACCAAGTGCTCAAATCTCAAGCTCCTTCCTTATTCCCACAAAACAACTGTCTCCCATCCAACCTCGGATGACTTTGCTGCTGTGTTTGGAATGAAATCATAAATAGGGAGTATAGAAGTTGTTCTAAAGAGGATGATGGGTTTCAAGTAGATCTACTAGGTCCATTCAGAAATAAACAATGACTACTTGAAAGGAGCCATTATTATTAAAGCAATTGCATGTGGTTTCATTACTTTTTTAAAGTCATGCATGCTTAACTCATTCACTCCAATGGAGCTCAGGAAGTTTGCACTGTAACTTCCAACTGGTGGAGCCTAAGCTTTTTTACAGAATCAAATTATGATCTCACGTTTAAAACAAATGTTCAGATCTCTGGAACCATAAGGATTATTAAATAAGTATAAATGGCAAACTCTTCAGCACAAAACTATTTTTATAGTGGTAGTATTCTTTAGGTTTTAGGTCTTAAACTGAATTTTATAAGTCATAGTAAACACAGTAACTATTACATTTGTTATACTTTGCAAACAACTTACAATATCTAAGCAACCACTCAAGTTACACACGTCAGCAGCATTTTATTCATCTAGCTGAGAACTTTCATATGAGGATAAGGAGTTCTGTCTGTGTTACTTGGTTGTTACGATATTTACAAAAATGTGAAAATTATATCTATATTAATTAATATCATAAAAAAACAGCTAATATATATTTACCTGCTCCAGACAGAGGTCAAATATTCATGCAGTTGAGTTTGCTGTTGTGTAAGCTTTAAGATTAAATCTTTTAAAACCTTGTACATAGCATGGTTTTGGAATTACTGATGCACATATGAACAAGCAATATTTGATGTCTAAAGGCTTCAGTAGAAGTTAACTACATGTGCACCTGGAGTCATCACTCAAATGTAATAATTTACATCATTAATAGCCAACATGTCATTCATTGGTGCCTCTCAGATTGGATGGACTAGGGCTGAAAATGATCCATTGTCATGTTTAGCACATAACTTTGGTCTCTATTTCATCCGGTGTCCATTTGACTGATAGGCCAGAATCCCAAGCTTCCTAATTTCCCATATGGAATCTTGACAGGATGCCCTTGAGTTTGGTTATTCAAAAGTAGGATATGGATCCAGAGATGATGTCTATCTTTAATGTTTGGAAAAAGTATGCAATGGAGACCTAATTGCTGCTGCACACATCATCCACTGAAGAATTTTTGAAGAAGGTGCTGTAAACTGTCACAGGCCTAACTGAGTGTGCCTTAGGTTTCATTGGTAAAGGCCTGTTTCTTGAATTATGAGTGAAAGTTATACATGCTAAAAGCCATTTGGATGATGTCATCTTAGAGACTGTTTCCTAATCTGGGAGTAGTGAAGAAAATAAAGTTGTGTATCTTTTCTGATATATTTCATATGACAAAGGTAGAAGTATAACTGCCTATGGACATTTAAGGTATGAAAAAGGTATTTAGCTTTGTTGGAATGGTCTAGAATCAAACTAGACAGGGGAAGGGTTGATTAAGGCTGAGTTCAGAAGCAACTTTTGTAATGAAGGATGGACTGATTCTAAGCAAAATTCTATCTTTGAGGAAACCGAAGTCCGAAGTAAGTATGTATTTACTTACTAAGATTTTTCTTGCTGCGTTGACAGCTACCAGGAGATAAATTTTATTTTGACCAAGAAAGCTGGTTTGAAGAGGGGCATGTTAAAGTTTTAAGGTCCCAAAATGGAAGTTGGATCTTTAATGAGTGTATACAGGAAGACTTTTCCCTCCAGAAAGGCTTTGCACAGTTTTTGTGCTGCAAGTGAGGGAGATGAAAATCATCTATGAAAATCTGAGAAAGCTACCAATGGAAGTTTAATTGTAGAATGGAGCCAACATCAGATAATGATGAAAGGAAGTGAATAATTGAAGGGAAATAGGGCAGAGAAGGGTCTACTCCTTGGTTAGATACCTAAAGCAAGAAATGTTTCGACTTGTTTTTGTACATTTTGTGAATGGATTCTTTCTGAGAAGCTAATAGTATCTGAGCTACTATTTAAAAAAGACAGGATCAGACATCATTACTGGAAAATTAGAAACTGTGCAGTTAATTTGAGGGAGTGAATATCTGGTTGAAGCTTGTCAGATGAGTGGGACATTAGATTCATCTTAGATGATGCTGTAGCAAGAGAAATCATATCTGTCTGTGCCAAAACAGTGAAATGAAGATCACAGTAGCTTTGCACATGGAGACTTTTAGCAGAAACTTGGTGACTGAGGGGAGAGGAGGAAAAGCATACAGGCAGACCACTGCCAGAGCAGATCATCCCTCAGTGACTGACCCTTTGGATAGAAGAGCAAAGCTGCAGCTACATTTGGTATTGGAAAGGGTAGTAGAAAGATCACACAGCAAGGCTGGCCTCAGTACTGGAAGATGTGTTCTCCTACTGTAGAACTGAAATAGCACTTATGAGGCATTAGAATGGATCTAATGACCTTGTCTGCTAGGCAGTTGATTCTTCCCAAAATATGCATTGCTGTGAGAAACTAATGTGAAGTTATCACCCATTGCATCTCTGTATAGCAAATAAGATCTCGTTCCTCCATGCTTGTTGATGTACTGGACTACTGACATATTGTCTGAGTGAATGGAGGTTACTCCTAGAGAAAGTTAATCCTGAAGGGCCTGCAGTGTTAGGGGAAGAACTGCCCTCGTTTCCAGAATAGTGATGTAAAGATTGGCCTCTGAGTCTATTCAAGTTCATTGGATCATTTTTCCCTTCATGAAACCTCCCGACCCTAAAGAGGAGACATCCATGCTAACCATCATCACAGGTGTAGGAAGGACAAATGGTCTCCCTAGATAAGCCATAGAAGATTGTAGCCACTGGTTTAGATGCTATCTGTAGATCAAAGACAGACAATTATCCCTAGAGAAAGGTAGTCCAGACAAGCCTGGAATGCAAGGAGAACTGCCTTCATTTCCAGGATGTTGATGTAAAGATTGGCCTCTAAGTCTGGCTAGGTTTTCTGGACCATTCTCTCTCTGCACAATGTCTGCCCACACCAGAAAGAATGAATCCATGGGGGGGGGGCAATGCTGCTGGAGTGGGAAGACAAATGGTCTCCCTAGATAAACCATAGGAGATTTGGGCCACCAGTTTAAGTGCTGTCGGTAGATCAAACACAGATGATTTGGGGTGCTCATAGCAATGGTTTGCTGGGACTCTTGTACACTGAGAGTCCACTGCAGCACCCTCATGTAAAGTTCAGTATGTAGAATTAGGAGTATGGAAGAGTATATTAACCCCAGAATGTTTAAGACTAGAGTGACTGACTGGAAAACAGTCAGCTTCTGGTGATTTCTCCTGTCCACCTGGTGAATCTGGGCATACTGGGGCAATGCAGCAATTGCCTCATGTACACAGACAACCCTATCCTCCTACCACCCAACACTACAACCTGTGAGAGATGCACTTACATAGCCAAACTGGAAGCAAAGCTCTCTCCACCCAAGACTGTCCTAGACAGTAAAGAGGAGAAGGTTAACACCCACACTACACCTCAAGCAACACATAGCCCTTCTAAACCCACACCACCAACACCCACATATAGCAAAACTAAATCCACATATGTGGAGGCCCTTAACTGTAACCTGCCCAAGCAACAAGGACCTCTGAAGCTGAAACACAAATAAACACCAGTCGCAACCAAAGTGTCACAAAGCTCACAACACCAGTGTGCCATCCAGCAACAGCCCCTAAGGCACGACAACGTACCTAACACTTTAGTCATAGGTGACTATAGTCTGGCACACTGATGCCCCACTCACCAGGTTAAACAAGATGAAAATTACAGTCAGCTGCCTGTCGGGTGCCAGGATCCGCCACATAACGCATGCACTCAAGTCACTCCACAACAAGTACAAATATGACTCTGTCATTGTCCATGTTGGAGTGAATGACTTGAGACGTACCTCCCTGGACTACATGAAAAGAGACATGGAAGAGCTCTCGGATCATGTGGCCCAGGCAGGTATGACTCTAGCCCTGAGTAGCATCCTGCCTTCGCCCAGAATGATACCACAATATAAGGACAAAATGATTGACTTCAACAATTGGCTAAGCTTCTGGTGTCATTCAAAGGGGATCCAGTATCTGTCTGCCTGGGACGACATGATCGACAGACCACAATGCTTTGCCAGAGATGATCTGCACCTGTCACCCCAGGGATTCAGGTCACTGGCTAAGGCTCTTGCCACCCCTATAGTGCCTTTTTTAGGCAAAGTTCAAAGGTAAAACCACCACTGTAACATGTACAAGCATGCAAAATCTGATGGTAATGCTACTCATTGCTAGAAGTCTAAACCTCAAAATGCACTCTCTCGAGGCACTCCTAAAAATGGAGAACATCGATATCTGTGCAGTAACTGAGACCTAGTTCAAGCCTCCAAAGAGCACCCCTGCAATACCAGGCTACAACTCTTACCACACTTTTCGGCCACCAAACCAGGACCGAAACACTAAAGGTGGAGGAGTGTCCATATTCACCAAGGATATTCACACCACCAGGCTAGTTGCCCAACACAATGCGTCTGAAATTCTCTAGGTGCAACTAACACTAGGAAAGACTGCAGTCCAAATTGTAGCTTGCTACAGATCCCCCACCATGCCACAAGATTCTCACTACACCTTTCTAAACATACTGGAAAATATTAAGATAGAACCAAACACCCTAATACTGGGTGATTTTAACTACCCTGCCATTAATTGGGAAAACTGCTCATGTACCAACACCTTTGCTCAACGGTTCTTGGAATTCATAAATTCCAATGCCCTGGATCAACTAATCCATTGTCCACCAAGGGCTCCAATATCCTAGACCTGGTCATTACCAACATGGGAAATCGATGCTCCACACCTATGGTCACCACCTCATTAGTCAGGTCTAACCATAAGCTAATCACCCTTAACATCCACATCCCACCCCCACCCCCTAGTAAGGAAACCTCCATAAAAAACTTCTCCAAAGCCAACTTCATGCTACTCAAGTCAGAAGTGACAAACTTCATGACACCCATGCAGAAAGGAACTGAAAGTTCGACTGCTGAATCCTACACTAAGGCACTGTATGAGCAAATCCCCTCATGCATGAATCGTGCCATCACAAATA
The DNA here is from genome assembly GCF_019279795.1 of Protopterus annectens. Classification (NCBI taxonomy): domain Eukaryota; kingdom Metazoa; phylum Chordata; order Ceratodontiformes; family Protopteridae; genus Protopterus; species Protopterus annectens. Next base: position 1,902,442,567 of record NC_056737.1, read on the forward strand.
GAACCAAGATGCTCTTCTCCAAAAAAAGGAAGCCAGTCTGGTTGTCCCCTGCCATAAACAAACTTTACAACAAAAGGAAGAAACTGTTGCAGAAAAGAGGAAAATCCCAGGATGCAAAAAACTCCCTTACCAGCCACAGTAAGAAACTGAGATGCCTCATAAAATCCTCCAAAGCTAGTTACGAAAATAAAATTGCCAAAGATTCCAAAGACAACCACAAGGCATTCTATAACATTGTCAAGAATCTAAATGGCAATGCTCAGATCTGCTCTGAGCTAAAACAGAATGGCATTAAATATACTGATTCCAAGGATATTGCCAATATCCTGGCAGATCGATTCAGTGCCAATTTCACCCCCCTCTCACCCCCTAAACGGCCCATCTCAATACTGGAAGATTGCCAGATTCCGGTAATAATGGCCACACAGGTAAAAAATGCACTCTCCAAAGCTAAGAACACAGCACCCATGGGATCAGATGACATCCCAGGCTGTGTACTACATGAACTACAATATGAACTGGCACCTCACCTAAGTGTCATGTTTAATCATAGCCTCATCTCAGGTTTCGTGCCCACTGAGTGGCGCAGAGCTACAGTTATCCCACTCCACAAGGGGGGATCCACCTTGGATCCCGGAACCTACCGTCCCATCAGTCTGACGAGCCTTATCTGCAAGGCCATGGAGCGTATTATCATGGAACTTATAAACAAAGACATTGGCAACCTTCAAACACTGGATCCCACCCAGTTTGGGTTCGTGAAGGGCCGATCCTGTCTCCTGAACCTGATTGACTTCTTTGAATCAATCTCCAGAGCCATGGACAAGGCTAAGGTGGTCCACACAGCTTATCTAGACCTCACCAAGGCCTTTGACACCATCCCCCACTCTGGAATCATAGATAAACTTACTAAACTGGGCATTAATCCCTACATCACCCAATGGGTTGCCAACTGGCTTAGTGATAGAACCCACACTGTAAAAGTAGCCGACTCCAAATCCAGCTCCAGACAAGTGGAGTACCTCAGGGTTTAGTCCTGGGACCACTCTTGTTTGGCATCTACTTCTCTGAAGTACAAGCCAACACTAAGGGACTTTGGCTAACAAAGTTTGCAGATGACTGCAAACTGGGAGCCATTAACGAATCCCCAAATGATGTGGATACTCTACAAAAGGGCCTTACAAAACAGATGCTTGGTGCCAGAGCCATGGGCTCAAGCTCAATGCCAAGAAATGTATAGTTATCCCCTTTGGGAAAAAACATGTACCCGTGAACTACCGCACAGATGGCAGTACACTAAACACTGAAAGTGTGATAAGAGACTTAGGGACACAGGTGGACAGTGGTTTCACCTTCGATAACCACATCACCACAACAGTCAGGAAATCCTTCTATATGGCACACCTCATCACTAAGGGCTTTTCATCCAGAAAAAAGGAGGTCATTGTCCCACTGTACTCATCCCTCATTAGACCCATCAAGACATCTGCAACAACTGGAAAGGCTGCAGAAATACCTCACTAAAAGAATCACAGGCCTAAAGCAGATGCCCTACGTTGACCGCCATAGAAAACTCCAGCTATACCCTGTTGCATATCGTCTACTCAGAGGCAATCTCTGCTTAACATACAAGGCCATGTCAAACCCAGAGCTGTTGGACATGCTACACTTAAAGAAATCCCAATCCCTCAGAGCCACACGCTCCAGGGATCTAAACCTTGTCATCACAATAAACAAAACATGCTGGAGGGATAGGTTCCTGACCCAGAGACTCCCCAGACTCTGGAATAGACTGCCCATACATGTCAAGCAGAGTGCCTCTTTGGCCCTCTTCAAAAGGAACCTTGACGATTGGATGGGAGAAAGGAAATTCACACCGGGGATCACATCAGTCGCCCTGCTAGACAGGGGTCCAGGGAAGTAAATAATGTGGGAAGAAATAGCCAGGGAATTGTTATGGCTAGGCTTGTATAGGCCCTAGGGCTGATAACCTAGTACCAACCTATGAACCTATGATCAAGTAGGGGGAATTCTTATTTCCTTAGTGACAGGAGCCCTTTGTTTGAAAATTTTACTCTATAAGATGTGTCCAGATAGCAGCCAATGAAAACCAATGTCTGTGAAGGCTGAAGTTGAGATTTTTCCATATTTCCAGAGATACTGAATTACAGGCACAAATGAAAAAAGTAATCTCTAGCAACAAAAAGGGACTCCATCAATGTAGCAGCCCAGAATCAATCATCTAAATATGGATATATATAGATCTCTGAGTCATAGATGGGCTGCAGCTACTGATATGCTCTTGGTAAACACCTAGGGGTGGGATGGTGAGACCAAAGTGGGGCTCAAAACTGACAGGAACTGAGTCCTAACTAGAAGTGTAAGAACCTCTTGGACTCCTTGGCAATTTTAATATAGAGGTATGTGCTTTGTAGGTCTATTGAGCACTTCCAGTCATATGTGTGTAGGCAAAGGAAAATGGTTTAAACTGTAAACATTCTGAAATGGATCTCTGCAGCATACTGACTTAGGCCACTGAGATCAGGATTGGTCTGAGGTCCTTGGTTTTCTCTGGAAGCATAAAGAATCTGGAATAGACCCCAGATTCTTCCTGGTCTCATGGGACCTAAAAGTGTCTTTTATTTTTCTAGTTGACAAGCGGTCTCCCTTTTGGACACTCTGTACTTATGGAGGTCGAACATCTGAGAGTGACAGAGATCATTGCATCAGAATGGAGGAATAGCCTTTAGATATTATTCTTATTATTTTGTCCTGTATGATGGCCATCCATGCATCTGAGTAAAGAGATAACCAGCCCCCAACTGCCTCCAGAGAGGAGACGTCAGGTAAGTGTGCAGGAATGTTGAGGTCACTTCCCAGAGAAGGGACCCCTGAGTCTCTTTTTGTGGACCACCACTGCTCCTAGGATGGTATCCATCAAAGGGGCTGTCTGTGCCTCGGTTGCTCCTGTCATAAGACTAGCCAAAGGCTGAGCACTGGAATTTCCTAAACCAGAGTGACTTGAGGCCCTTCTGATTCCTGTTATAGGATCACTAGGAGGTCTCAAACTATACTCTAAGAGTAGATGATGTCTTACCTTTCAGTTCACTCTTCTGAAGGTTATCCTTGATTTTAAGTCTTAATAGTGAGAAACCATCATGAGGGTACTGACAAAGGACACCTAAAGTTGTCTGAAAAATCAAAAAGTCATAGCTAGGCATGCCAGTTCATAGTTATGTCTGCTCCAGTCACTTTTACTGTTCCATCAGTTGCATTATGTAACAGTCACATGAAGAGATTAGAAACAGTTGGCAATGTGGCTACCTGAGATTCAACCTGTTTTCTAGACTATGAAGTGGCAGGCTATCTGAAAGAGTCCATTGCTTGTTTTGATATGTCTCTTTGGAAGAAGGTCATTTGAGTAATATAACTTAATGCTCTCAGGGCAGGCAAACATCCTGAGGTGTAAGCATGCTTCCATATTCTGTCCATGGCCTGAGTGGGACCCTATGTTGGGAGGATGAATAGCAGTGCTGTCATCAGACAACTCTTTTTTAATGGATGCTGCTACAATGATGGAGTCTGCCACAGGGTCCTTACTCCAATGTTTCCTGTCCTTTGGGGGGATGAAGAATTTTGTTCATTTTTCTGGGGATAGCATCAGCAGAATCAGGCTCCTGCAAAGACACTGAGGATGGGAGCACCAAGACTGAAGATTCAGAGTGCTACAACATCAAGAGTGGAGCCAAGAGCTTGAACACTATAGACACCGACACAGAAAATGGCACAGAAAAGGCACAGAAAAAAATCTGAGCCTAATATGGTTCTGAAGACCTGGTGTCAAGGGCTCTGCTATGAGTCTCCAACTCCAAAGGTCTCAGCGTCAAGTGAATCAGATGCAGTGATGTCACCACTGACCTCAAAGCCAACTGATGCAGACATTACAGGCTGGTAAGACATCAGTTCCAAGGCCACTGGTGCCAAAACTTGGATAGAGGAATGAGCTTGATAAGGTGAAAGTTAGCAACCTGATCTAACATAGAGACAGAAGGGAGGGGATGACATTCATTTTAATCTGAGCTTTCAAGAAGTCCCTCATCATCCTGTACCAGTCCATTTCAGATGTGCTATTGAAGGCCTTAGTAGACCTAAGAGATGAGGTTGAAGGAGTGTGGGAGGAGAGAGATTTGGAGAGTTCTCTCTCTGAGAAATGTCTACTAGGAATCTTCTTGGGAAACCCATCAGGTATTACAATCATCTCCATACAGGATGGCTCATCTATGGTATGTTTGGCTTAGCACTAGAAAGGAAAAACATACCATATATGGCAATGTGAGTGGGTATTAAGTGTCTGGCTGAGAAGCCATCAGTGCTGAAGAAATACCCAGGTCCTTGGCCTTTCCTTTCTTTCTCTTTCGTTTATTTTTTGTCAACCCAGTCTCTCCATTTCACTATCTTTACCCTGTTTTTTTGTTTCTGTCATGTTCGAGGGGAAGAAGTATTTTAGTATTCATTTATTATTGCATTGCATTAAGGAAAGAGGACCAAAGATTTTTGTTTTTGTCGTGTTCAAGGGGAAGCAGTCTTTTTTAGTGCTAACTTATTTTTTCATTGCAGCAAGGAATGATGCCAAAGCTGTTGTCCATGTTGCAAGCCACATAGAAGCATTCTAACCCCAGGCACCACAGACAGATAATGGGTCTCCTGATGAAGAATCGTGTGACCACATTTGCCACACTTGTTTGACATCATTGCCCATGGTAAGATAAAATTATCTCAAACAGAATCAACTTTAGAAAGACTCAGTGATATAACTAACAAACTACTACCCTGAAAGTATATCAGGCAGCAAAATGTAGTACCAAATGGAAAGTTTGTCATTTTAACAATAAAAAGCAATAAATGGCAATAAACCATAGGTGAATACAACTACTAAAATGGCAAAGGAAAAAAGGAAAATAAAAGAAGTGACTAGGTCTTTGCACCCAGTGCTCAGAAGAAGCTAAAGAAGAAATAACTGAAGATTTTTTAACACCTTTATTAAAATATCACTTAAGATATAGACACACATACCTTAACAGAAATGAAAACAAAGCATGTTAACATTTTTCCATTTACACACATTATACATTCCATAGGTTCATTGGAGGTTAGTAGGCTAGTAGCACTACAGCCCTTACAAGGCTAGCCCTGTTAATCATGAGCTGCCTCAATTGTCTTTGGTTAGATGGATGCAATTCACGGAGTGTGTCTATGATAAACACCAACTACCCCTGTCCATGAGGGACATAAGTGCCACCCCCGGGTGAATTTGCAGTCTGCCATCTACTTGTCCAGGTTGTGCTTGAATAGGGTCAGTGAGGAGCTCTGCTTCACATGAATTGGGAGTTTATTCCAGAGTAGCAGCAATCTCTGGGAAATACATGTCTCTCCAGCATGTTCTGTTAATGTCACAGGCTAGGTGAAGATCCCTACAGTGAGTGACTCTTGTGCCATTTGACTTGCAGATGTGCAACATATCCATAAAGGCAGGGTCAGAGACTGCCCTGTAGACCAAGCACAAGTCGCCGCTCAGCAGCCTCTACAATACAGAGTACAGTGACAGGGCTTTCAGTATATCCATGTAAGTCATGGTTTGGAAGCCCTATATTTTTTTGATGAGAAACCTCTGTGGTCTCTCCAGCTGCTGCAGGTGTCTGGTGAGGTACATGCAGAAAGGAGCAATGTACTCTATTAATGGTCTGATGAGGGTCAAGTACAGTGGAGTTGTAACATCCTTAGACTTAGATGTAATGCCTTTATTTATGAGATGTGCAACATAGAAGGGTTTCCTTATCACTGTGGAAACTTGGTGGTCAAAGTTCAGATTGCTATCTGCCTGTGTTCCCAGATCTCGCACCACTGGGTTTGAACTTACAGGGGGGTGTGCTGTCAATATTGTAATTAGCAGGGAATTCCACTTTGCCAAAGGGGATAATAATGGATTTTTTTGTATTTAGTTTTTGACCGTGGCTTTGGCACTAGTAATTTGTCTGTGTTAACTCCTCCTGTAATATGTTAACATCATTGGGGTCTCAATGATTGCACCCAGTTTGCAATCATCAGTGAATCTGGTAAGCCAAAGGCCATTGACTTTAGCCTGGACTTCTGAGAAACAGATTCCAAACAGTGAAGGGCCCAGCACAGATCCTTGTTGTACACCACTGGTGATGGATCTACTGGTGGAAGTGGAGTCACCAACTTTGACAGTATGTGTTCTGTCAATGAGACAATTGGCTACCCATCTAGTGACGTAAGGGTTAATCCCCAGCTGGGAGAGTTTCTCAGTGATACCTGAGTGGGGGATTGTGTCAAAAGACTTGGCTAGGTCAAGATAGGCAGTATGCACTGTCTTACCTTCATCCAAGGCTTTGGTGACTTTCTTGAAGAAGTCTACTAGGTTTAATAAGCATGATCTACCCTTAATGAAGTCAAACTGGGTTGGATCTACAGTTTGAAGGAACCCCTATGTACTTGTTGATAAGGTCCATGATGATTCTTTCCATGGCCTTCGAGATGAGGCTGGTTAGACTTATGGGTCTATAGTTCCCAGGCTCAGTTGAACCCCCTTTGTGCAAGGGGATTACTGTTACTGTTCTCCACTCTGTTGGAACAAAGCCAGTTCTCAGACTATGGTTAAAGAGAATGCCAAGTGGATCCACTAGTTCCTGTTTTAGATTACTTAACAAGCAACATGGGATGTTATCTGGTCCCATTGAGGCCATGTTTTTGGTCTTGGAGAGCACAGATATATCCTGATTTCTAGAAATACAAGGCAGAGGACAAGTGTCAGGTATGCTTTGAGGTATGGCTGGTGGGGACAGGGGGGGGGGGGGTGAAGTTTCCACCAAATCTGTCAGCTAGCATGTTGGGAATTTCCTCCACTATACTATGAGTGGTACCATCTACTACCCATTCTGCACATAGCTAGGCATTCCTTTTTAGATTTCAGACATAGTTAAATAATGCCTTATGATTATCCTTCGCTATAGATACTATTTTATCTTCATAATTATCTTTAGAGCACTTCAAAGGATTTCTGATTTGCTTGTTCAAGTTGTGGAGGGAATTCTTCCTCTAAAAAGTCAGTTCCCTCTTGTTCACAGACATTAGTTTTTTTCCTATTGTTATATAATCTGTTTATACTTGGGGTTCACCAGAGTAGCTTGTTTTTGCATGAGGACCTAGTTTTAATCGGGTCAGGCACAGCTAAGTCTATAAAGTTGTTTAAATGTTTATACAGGGCATTTGTGTACACCTCTGCATAGGAGTCATTGTTGTCTGTGATTGTTGGGGTATAAAACATTTTAGGCTGTGGCTTGGTTTGGAAATGTTTTTTTTTTTTAGTTTTTTTGCCACCTGTGGTGGTGACAGGTTCAATAGTTACTTCAAATGAGACTAATTTGTGGTCCGACCTTAAATGGGAGGGCATCACATGGGAGTGGGAGGGAAGAGTGCAGTGACCCCCCTATGTTGGTGAATACTTTGTCTAGGACATTTTATCCCCTTGTGAGAGTGTAGACTATCTGTTCCAGAGCATTTGTATTGACAAAGTCCAGGAACCTCTGGGCAAGCATATTCGTGCTCATGTATGTCACCCAGTTGATGGAAGGATAGCTGAAATCTCCCCATGACTAAGGTGTTAGGCTGTATGGTGAGTGACCCCAGTAAGTCCAGGTAGGCGGTGTGCTTTTCTTGGTTCATGATGGGGGTCCTATAGCTAGCAATGATGTGGTAGGGGATTTTGCCTATAGTTAACTGGACATGGAGTAGTTCAAGAGAGTTGCACTGTTTGACCAGTCTCGAGATGTACTTGGCTTTAATGAAGATGGATACCCCTCCGCCTTTGGTTCTTTCATGCTCACTTTGAGGTACGAATGTGTGGAAGGCATTGTAGCCTTGCACAGCTAGGGTGCTATCCGCAGCCTTGAACCATGTGTCTGTGACTGCACAGACATCAGCATCTTCCAAGATGAGGAGTGTTTCCAGGGAGAACAGCTTCATGTTTTGGACTCCTAGCATTAAACAATAGAACCCTGAGTTTGTCTTGAGTGGATTTTGTTACATTGGAAATTTTGTTGTTTTGACATTGCCTAAAAAAGGCACTATGGGGGAGGCAAGTGCCTTTGCCAGTATCCAAAAGCCTAGAGGAGACAGGTTCAGGCAATCTCTGGCAAAGCAGTGTGGCCTGTCGACCTTGTCTTCCCAAGATGACAGATACTGGATCCCCCTGAAATGACACCACAAGCTAAGTCAATTGTTGAAGTCAATCATTTTTTGTTTATATTGTGGCATCATCCTGTGTGAAGGTAGAATGCCACTTAAGGCTAGAGTCATACCTGCCTGGGACAGTCTCAGAGTTCAATTATGTCTCTCTTCATATAGTCCAGAGAGGTACTTCTCAAGTCATTCACCCCAACATGGAATATGACAGAGTAATAATGGTACTTGTTGAGTGACTTGAGTGCATGTGTGATTTGACGGATCTTGGCACCTGACTGGCAGCTGACTATGACCTTCTCCTTGTCCAGCTTGGTGAGGAGGATGTCTGTGTGTCTCAATATGGTAGGTTTTGAGGTGTTTTGTATTAGGAGCTTATTTGCTAAGACAATGGTGTATGTGTTATTATGTGTAGTGGTTTCTATTTGCATAGCAATGTGTGCAAGTGGTTTACGTTTGGGAGGTCTCTGATCTTTTGGTAGGCTTCTAGTGAGTACCTCCGCATATGTGGGTTTATGTGTCATGACCTCATTTTGTGTGAGAGGTGAAGTGTGTGTGCTGACAACCTGTTTGATGTCTGGTTAGTTGTTACATGAGAGAACTGATTCCAATTTCATGGTGTACTAACATCTTTCAATAGGGTATTTGTTTGTTTTAGGAGTAAATGGTAGTCAGTATACATCAGACAATTACTACATTGCCTCAGGATGCCTATGTCAATCAGGCTGGCTGGTGAAATGATGGGAAACTGCCCATCAATTACAGCAGGTTTTTCTCATATGTACTATTAGGGAAGGGACTGGGCTAGTTTGACCAGTTTTTTGACAGGACTAACAAAGGTGATTGGTTCAATTGAAGGCTATGCATGATAAGTGTGGCAGCATTGCTCAGTATGCTCGTAGTGAAGTAGGGAAGCTTGGGAGGGTTCCACTGACAGATGTCTAGGGAAAACTTGAGTTTCAAGGTGTTCGTGTCTAAACAGGGTCCCCTAGCCCCTGTTGTATGGTGTGCTGCAATGCACAAATGAGAGGCTTAAATACAGGCAAAATTAAGACACTTTTTAAGCTAATCTACCAAAAGGAAAGCATGCAATGAACCTTCCTCCAGCAATCCACAGTTCAGATGAGGCTGGATCTACACTCTTCTGCCAAAGGGGTGCAGGAGAGGCCTTCTTAATGTAAGATTGCTGGTTTACTGCTCAAGGGTATCAGTAACAGGCTAGATTCAGCAGGTTGAATCTAGTCTGTGCTATCTAGGTATCATAACAGTACAAATCAAGTGCAGAGAAGTGTAGAAAAAATACTTAGAGCCCTTTTGTGTATTTCCCAGCTCGGATAGACCAGGTAAACACCTAATGCCACCACATGAACAATCCTAGTCCTCTCATTGCAAAAGCACAGTAAAGGAGTGCTTGGAGTGAAATGGTATCACAAATAAACTTAATCCCCTGACCTCTTTTGCCTAAAAACAATTGTTTGCTAAAGTGTAAAAATATACGACTTTATGCAACAGCTAGCCAGCTCAAGTAGACAGACAGTAGGAGGCAAAATGCACTTTTTCAATATAAGCACAAGGAAAGGCAAATAAATAATTTAGGATATCAACAGCAGTGTTGAAAGGGAGGAGCGTATTAAGCTCAATTTATTGTATTGATGTGCACCTTAAAGTCACCAGGTTTAAAAAGCAAATGAACAAATAGAAGGGTGGGAAACACAGCAGGGAATCACCAGCAGTGCTTTAGTTTATGCAAACTTCAAATATTTTCAAGGACAGATGCCCAGAATTTTACCTGAGCATTTAAGTATCACTCAAGAGACAATTTAAAAAATGGAAAAAAAAAACATGTGGAATGTGTTCACCTTTCATACAGAAGAAAAAAAAAACAGCAGGCCAAACAGATTTCTTAAAACAGAAAATAAAATGGAGCAGGTATCAGAAAGCAGCTCTAAAAGGTCACAGACAAAAAATATAGGTAGAGGCCCAGAATTTCACTGAGTATTTAATTATCACTCAACAGACAATTTAACCAATGAAAAAAGCATGTGAAATGAGCAGCCTAGGTAATTTGTGTCCACCTCTCATATATAACAAAAATACCAGGCCAACCAGATTTCTTAAAACAGAAGGCAAAATGGAGTGGCTATCAGAAATCAGCTCTAAAAGGTCACATACAAAAATATAGGTTTTCTCACCCAGCAGGGAATCATCAGCAGTGCTTTAGTTTATGCAGGCTTCAAATCTTTTCAGGCAAAGACAGAGGTCCAGAATTTCACTGAATATTTAAGTATCACTCAAGAGACAACTTAACCAATGAAAAAAACATGAAATGAGTAGCCTAGATAATTTGTGCCCTCCTATCACGTAGAACAAAAACACCAGGCCAAGCAGATCTCTTAGAACAGAAAACAAAATAGAGCAGGTATCAGAAAGCAAAGATCACAGACATAAAATATAGTTTTTCACCCAGCAGGTAATCACCAGCAAACTGCTTTTCTTTATAATAACTGTCTTTCAGTCCAACATTACATAAAGCACTTCTCTTAAACTTCACTCCTCCTCCTCCTGAACGTTATACTGCGTATATTGTTCCCGCAGATTACATTTATTGATGTATATTTTGCTCCTTCCCTTTTCTAAAGATTCCCCTTCCTGTTCTTTTATTTCTTTTACCATATTCAATATTTCAGAGTTGGTTTAGATTTTGATTTCCATTGCTAGTGATTGCTTTTTTGGTAGCCAAAATAATTACACTTAATAAGACCTTACTATATCTAGGCAATGTAGATCATTTCCTTATTTTTGGCCATTTGCTCCTCGAATATTTCTGACAGAGTACTCTGTAGGGATTTTTTTTTTTAAATTTGGCAACTCATTATACTGTATAATGTCTCAGAACACATGCTCCCAGTTACCTCTTTCTTCCTCATCACACATTTACTATCTACCTAAGGAAAACTTCTTTGTTGTCTGCTTGGGTTATAAACATATCTATGCAAACACTTTCAAGCAAAAATGCAAAACCTTTTGGACTTTCTTGCATACTTGGGAACTATACAAATGTCCTCCCATTGTTTCCATGTAAATTGCTTTCACAGTTTCTCTTTCCAGTCTTTTTTAACCTTCTCTGATTGATTCTTATAGTTATCATGCAATATTTTATGGTTTGCTATCATTATGTCGACATGCATTTGCACATCTATGAAGTATTCGAACATCAGATGTTCGAATACTTCATATTACGGCAGGTGACATGAGCGAAGGTTTGCATTGCGAATGAACTGTGCATTTGCAATTCTAACTTTCGGTCATGGGAGGGGATCGCGGTACAGTGCAGTTAGGGAAATGCATCCCTTTCCTCACTGTAGTGCGATCTCAGAGTTGGAATATTAAGTTAGGGGGTGGGGGCACAGTCCCCACAGGTGCAGGGCGCAACCCCCCTTGCATAACTGTGTGTTCGGTTAGGTAGGTAGGTGATTATGGGAAGGGTGGGCGTGCTGTGTATCGCCGTAAATGTCGCAGTTTACATTTTCGACAATACACCCTTGTTTTCGAGTTTACTATTATTCGAAAATGTTCATTTTCGATGCATAAATTCGAAAATAAAGACATTATTTATTTTTACTTTCGAATTTATGATAGTAAACCATATTTTATATACCCTACTAATTATTATTTTTTTCACAGTAGCTTCTGTTCTAGATTTGATAAAAAAAACTCTGCCAAAGCACTTAGGATCTCTCTATCTTTTTCTGTTTGCCTATACTCTGATATCTATACATGACAGAGAAGTCAGTCTTTTAATTGCAGTACAAACTTATTTTAGACCTCACCCCACTCTCTTACCTTTCCCTATATAGTTATTTGCTACCAGTACTTTGGTTCTTTTTCCAATTTTAGCTACTAAATTTCAGCCCCATATTGACTATTTTCTGCACCCCTACTTGCTGTCATCTCTGCTGATGAATTTTGCTTTCTCCATTCATGTGCTGGCTTAGTTCTCAGAATACATTCTGCTACTTTATGAATATAATATTCAGTATAATGGTTATTATTCTCCTCAATGAGCTGCATTCCAAATCCTACTTTCTCTTTATTTCTTGAACTTCCCTCCCACCATTTCATCATCATCTCTTTCCACTTTGAATTATAACCTTCTGCTTGTGTTATGGATGTGAACATTAACTGTGTACTTCTAAAATATCCATTCAAATCAGGTAATCCTAAACCACTTAATTCTAATGGGTAGATCAGCTTATCCCACTTAACTCTTACCCTCTTTCCCTCCAAGATAAATTCCTTCAACTCTTTATTAATTATTGTCCACAAATTTTCCTCTGGCTAATATGACTGACCTCTATATAAAACTAAGAGGCTAAAAACATTTTCATTGCTTGTACTTAACTATCCATATCCGTACACAAGAGTTTCCAGTATTTTAGCTTTTCTGTTAACTTTTGTTTAGTACTTTTCCACATATCCTTAGCTGCCATAAAAGCAGTCTTTTAGTCCATACTCAAAAATACTTCAGCTTATCATGTTCCCATAAACAAGGGTATTGCTGAACCAAGTAATGCTTGGGTACATCATTTTAAGGTTACAGCCTTTGTTTTATCTTCAATAATTTTATATCCTGAAAAGACATGTAACTGTGTCAAAATGTTCCATAACACCAAAATGTCCTTTTCTGGATTTATCAAGTACAAAATAATATCATATGCAAATAAAGCCAACTTTTCTTGATTACCACACCAATTGTATTCTTGATTTTCTGAGTTCCTTGTTTTATTTTGCAGTGGCTCTAAATATAAAGCAATATAAAGAAAATAAAAAAGAGGAAAGAGGACACCCCTGCCTGGTTCCTGTGTTCAAACACAACTTATCTGAGAAGAATCGTCCAACTTTATTTCTTGCCTATGATCTTTCATATATCCTCTCTCTTAATATTACAGTTGTATCAGGGACTGCAAATGTTTCCTTTGCCCTACTTATAAAATCCCAGCTTACTCTGTCAAATGCTTTCTGTGCATCAAGACCCACCAACAACAGAGGTATTTTCTTATAGTCTGCTTCCCTCTGAATCATCATTGTTTTTATTAATGTTGTCAAATGTCAAAGGTTTGCCTCCCCTACACAAAACCACATTGATCTATATCTATTAACTTTGATGACACATTTGCCATTCTTTTGTCTAGTATAGACATAAATGCTTTATAATAATAGTTTAACATTGAAATGAGTCTATATGAGGCTGCATCTGATGGGTCTTTACCCTTTTTGGGTAATATAGCCACCACATCTTTCTTCCAAGATGCTGGTACTTCCCCTCTTTTTAAAGTACTATTAAACAAAATCTTCCAGATCTTTATCACTTTCTTTCCTCCTAACTTCCAAACTTCCACAAGAATACTATCCGTTCATGGAGATTTCCCTGCAGACTGATTATATATATATATATATCACTTTTTTATCTCATCTCCTCTTATCTTTACCATTAGTTGAGCCGCATCTTTCTCTAATCTTGGCATAATTCAGTTTTCATAAATATTTCCATTTTCGCTCCAGGTTTCCACATTCCTATACTTTATTTCATAAAATTTCCAAAATATATAATATCTGTAAAGGATCTCTGGTGATTTTCCTTGTCATAAGCTCCCTAAGTTTGATGATAACTCTACTTTAGGTTGCCTAAGTCACTGTGCTAAATGTTTCTGTGCCCTGCAGTTATCAAAAATTGTCTAACAGCAATCTTTCTAAATTCATGCATATTATCCAAATACCCACTTATTTTTCTCTTTAGCACTCTTCTGCAATATTTTTACCTTTGTCACTCCCTCTAAATAATTCATATTATATCTTAAACATATTTCTTTCTCTTCTATTTCTGCCTTATTTTTAAATTACATTTTCATTTTATCCCACTCTAATTATGGTGGCTGCCAGAAAAGTAATTACTAGAAAATGGAAATCAAAATCTAATCCAACTATATTAGAAGATGTGAATATTGTAACAGAAAAAAAAAACAACGGGAATTGAGATCTTTACAAAAGGGTAGGAGCAAACTACAAAGGAAAAAAATGGGAATTGTGGGAACACCACATACAGGGGAGGAATGAGTTTTAAAAGAAGGCAGGGATTTAAATGAGCTATGTAATGTTTGACTGAAAATGATTGCGTAGACTATAAGTGATGTATAATGTTTGCAATTGGGAGTGTGTTAATATGGTTTGTGATGTAAAATACTTGCAAATAGGATTGTGTCAGTGTGGTTTGTTTTCATTTATATAAATGTATGATTGCTTATGTCACAAGTGATGGCTTAATAAAGATGTTTCTTGTTTAAAAAAAGGGGCAGGAATTGAATAATTCACATAATATTGCTTAGGTTATATGATATATAGCAATATATGTGAAGTATAATGTTTGTTAATACAGTTTGATTACTTTTGTATAAATGTAAATTTGCCTATGTCACAAGTGATAATTCAATAAAGGTGTCAAAAAATAAATAATATTGGAAGGGGGGAGGGAGGGATGTTGAACCAGGCGAAAATGAGACAACATTGATAGATCATTAGGATAAGTACATAACCACAAGTGATAATTCAATAAAGGTGTTAAAAAATAATATTGGAAGGGGGTAGGGACGGATGTTGAATCAGGCAAAAATGAGAACATTGATAGATCATTATGATAAATACATAACTTTCATACCCAATATTGTCTAATTTCATCTGATTCAACCTTTGGGACAGATTGTCAAGCTGCAAAAAGCACCTGGGCAGCATCAAGGAAGGACATTCCTGAGTATAGTGGAAACAAAAGAGGAACTTGCTCTGGAATGCATGTCCAACTTGTTATGTGATACAAAAGTATGGACCGTGGATCATGCTGCAGCTGCACAAAGGTCACCAATGGGGACTCTCTTCATGAATGCCGCAGAAGTAGCTATTGCCCTTATGGAGTGGGCTTTTGGTTTCTTCAGTAGGGTAAACCCCAGCCATATGAACAAAAGAAATTCACTCTGACAGCCATTATGAATTTGTATCCTTTAATATGCTTTCCCCCAGTTTTGCTTTAGAGAAGGATATGAGTAGTTGATCTGACTTTCTGATATAAGGGGAAGCAACCCTTTTAAAATTACTTTTTCCTTCCAACTTTGAATGGCCCTATTATGAAAAGAGGCAGAAATGTCGCAATCTGCTTCTAGATGGGCAGAACCCAAACAACAGACGCATAAGGAGTGTGGGTCTTGGGGTAGAATTTTGTGTCCACATGTAGTGCACTTCTTAAATCCTTGTTTTTTTTCTGCCATCAGAAGATTTCATAGTACAGTACTCAACACGACTATAGAAAAAAATGAATATCCAACTACTTTCTTAAATATTCTCCAAACAGCTATATAGTATCTATTGATTAAAAAAATTAAGTTATGTACTCACTAAAACGTTCTATCTGTGTTGTCGATCTTCATTCATTCTTGACGAATGGGACTCTGTTCCAATCCTTGGAACCAGCTCAGTCATTATACAGCTTGCACCAGCCAAAAAACTCTCAAGCTAAGACTCTCCCCACAATGCCTCTCTCTCTATTACCTCAGATTACGCTTGCAGATAACAGCAAGAGTATACACAGTAATTGTAAGTAGAAGCAATGTCCAAGGTAAAAACCCTATGACTACCCAGGACAAGGGTTCGATCTCCCAGGAAATCTGCAGGAGGGGGAATGTGGGTGGGATGTCAAGAATGAATGAAGATCGACAACACAGATAGAATGATATGGTGAATACGTAACTTCCTTATCTGATGTTTTCGATCTTCATTCATTCTTGATGAATGGGACAGAATCCCCAGCTACTTTAGTTTCTGGATGGCCTTATTGAAGGATATTCCTGAGAACCATAGAGCCAAAGGATGCTCTTCCTCTAGAGACCATATCCACTTTGTAATGGGTGATAAAAGTATGAGGAATAGTCCAAGTTGCAGTTGCACAAATTTCGTCCATGGAAGCTTTTGGATGAAAAACAGCTGATGCAGCAACTGGTCTGGTTGAAATCGCTTTAACAGGCACAGGTAACTTATGATTGGTAAGTGAATAAATAAAGGTAACACAGTGTCTCAGCCATGTTGGTAAGATCACTTTTGATACAGCTTGTCCGACCATTGGACCAGAAAAGGAAATGAACAATTGGGCTGATTTCCTGGATTCTTTAGTCCTGTTCAGGTAAAAAAGCAATTGCCTATGTGCGCCCAATAAATGTAAGCAATATTCGCCTTTCTTGGAAAATTGGGGGAAGAAAACTGATAATTCAATAGTTGAATTCAGAGACCACCTTAGGAAGGAAAGAAGGGTTAGTTCTCAATGACACTTTGTCTTATGAAAGATGATATAGGGGAGCTTCGCATATAATGCCTGGATCTCAAATACTCACTTGGCAGAAGTGATGTCTACTAGAAAAAGAATTTTCCAGGAAATTAATTTAAGATGGCAAGTAGCTGTTGGTTCAAATGGAGGTAGTAATAAGGATTGCAAAACCAAGGTGAGATTGGGATCTTTGAACAGGGGTTTTAGTCATAAAGCACCTTTGAGAAAAACCTTGCACAAGCGATGGGAAATTAGAGGATGATCATCAAAGCCATTGTAAAAATTGGAAATGGCTGCTAACTGGACTCTAATAGTGGAATCTGAATTTCCTTGGTCAAACAGAGTGAATAAAAATTGCAAAACATTTTCAACAGGTGATTAAAATGGATCTAAATTGTTTTCAGAGACCAAAAACAAAATCTCTTCCATTTACTGGAGTAGAGTCTCCTGTTGGAAGTCCTATGGGAGGCCAGAAGAATATTTTGTACTGGGGAAGTTATATTATACTGCCTAGCAATTATCAGAATTGGAGGAACAAAGCTGTGAGCTTTACATAGTGGAGTTCATGGTGCACAAATCCCTGTGGGTGAGAAAGCAGGTCTAGAACTGGGTCCAGAATCCACGGCTGGTGAATCAAGTGAGACCATAGCAAGGGAAACCAAATTTTCCCGGGCCAGAAGACAGCAATGAGAATCACCTTGCTTCGCAACTTTTGGGCTTTCTTTAGGAAGAGGGGTATGAGAGGAAATGGGGGAAAGGCATAAAGAAGAAATGAGGGCCAGTTGAGAAGGACAGCATCTCTCAGGGACTCACCCCGAGGATGGGTTTAGGGTAAAATAGCTGCTGCACGTCTTGTTCAATGGGGAGGCAAAGAGGTTGCAGCAAGGCTGGCCCTATTGGTGAAAGATTTCTTTCACCACTTTGCGATTGTGAGACCACTTGTGAGCAGTAGAATGTGTCTGCTCAGCTTACCTGCTATCATCCAATGAATAAAAAAGAGAGCAAACAAAGCAGGAACAGGCAAATAGTTTAATTCAAGTCAGTAAGCGCTTTCACGTCTCGATGGACACTTCCTCAGACTTTAACAATACATTGCTTAAATCACTTCACTTATATAGATAAAACAGTTAAAACCAATTAAATGATTCAATTAACCATACATCACACTTTTAAATATATATAGAACTATAAAAAGATTTTTAGAATACATTAACTCAAAGGTAAGTACAAATATAAATATATCAATATGGTTAAAACACTATGCATTATAAGAGGCATCTGGTGAATCACATAAATCTAATATATATAACAATATATGTAACAATACATATAAATATGTGTCTTAAAAATCACATAAATAAAATTAATGCATCAATGGTCTTTCAGCTAAAAATGGCCTTAACACTACTTTATCATTGAGACCAGACCCTTTATCGGCTTGCATCCTAACTATCCACTTAGTTTCACATTGCTCTGTCTGAATTTTTAAATTTCCTAGCCTACATGTCCTTGGCACTAATTCAAGGACCAAACAGGAATCTATGGGTGGTACCATGTTGTAAAATGTGCCTAGCTAATGCATTCCCCTCATCTTCCTTATTGATAGCATAGATATGCTCTCTAACTCTATCCCTCAGGGTATGGTTTGTCATCCCTATGTAAAAACTCAGACATTTTATGCAGTAGGCTAAATAAATGACATCTCAAGTCTTGCAGTCTGTATAATGTTTGAAAACATATCTATAGTTAGTAGAAGGATGTACAAAATAATTCTTATTACACATATATTGGCAATGATTGCATCCCCTACAACCAAATGTACCTTGCCGCTTTGATTAAATTCTCTGTAGGCTAGGAAATTTTAAAATTCAGACAGAGCAATGTGAAACTAAGTAGACAATTAGGATGCAAGCTGATAAAGGGTTTGGTCTCAATAATAAAGTAGAGTTAAGGCCATTTTTAGCTGAAAGACCATTGATGCATTAATTTTTATTTATGTGATTTTTTTAAGATACATATTTTTATAAAGATGTTATGTACTCACCATAACGTTCCATGTTGGTAGTCCATCTCACACTTCATTTTTGCATATGGGTTCGGAGCCGACAAGCTGGAAGACTTCTGGTTGGCTCGTGACTAAGCAGGTATCCCATGGTGCACCAGTACAATCCCCAGATCTTGTTTGCTGCTCACTAGAATAACAACCATAAAAACAACCAATACTAAAGGGTCTCCAACCAAGGGCAACCAAATTATTACTTCCAGATCTTCCAGGATGGGGGCAGGAGGGAGAGTTGGTAAAAATGAAGGGTGAGATGGACTACCAACATGGAACGTTATGGTGAGTACATAACTTCTTTATGTTAGGTAGTCCGATCTCACCTTCATTTTTACATATGGGACATCGTCCCTAGCGCCTTATTATTGGGCGGCTCATTGGAAAATACTCTTGAACACCATGGAGCCACAGGATGTTCTACCCCTGGATGTCAAATCCAATTTGTAATGTGTAATAAAAGTGTGAGGGGTAGCCCACATAGCTGCTGCACAAATATTATCAAGTGGTACCCTGGCTTGAAAGGCTGCAGAGGTAGACAGCGATCTGGTAGAATGAGCCTTGATCCTGTAGGGTAAGGGTTTGTCCTCTGAGCTATAGATAAAGGCTATACAACTGGAAATCCAATTAGATAGTGTCACTTTAAAAACTGGTAAGCCCAATCTAGAGTCAGAAAAGGAAATGAACAATTATCTGATTTTCTGAAAGCCTTAGTTTGCTGTAGATAAAAACGTAGTTGTCTATGAACATCTAGCTGATGAAAACGGTATTCAGCTGCATTACAGTTGTTAGGGAAGAAAACTGTGAGTTCTATTGATTGGTTTAAAGTAGCATTAGAACAAACTTTGGGAACAAAGGAGGGATTAGTACGTAATGACACCCTGTCTTTGTGAAAAATCAAATACGGTGGCTTAATAGACAAGGCCTGAAGCTTCGGTACCCATCTAGCTGATGTGATAGCTAACAAAAACAAGGTCTTTCAAGGCAAAAATTTTAGAGAACATGAGTGGGAAGGTTCAAAGGGTGGAGTAGTCAATTTGGACAACACAAAATTTAAATCCCAATAAGCCACTGGTTCTTGTAGAGGTGGCCTAAATAGAGTGGCTCCTTTCAAAAAGGTCTTGCATAGCTTATGAGGCATAAAATTGGTATCTGGAAAACCTAAATGAAAATGAGAAATCACCGCCAATTGGACTCTAATAGTGGCAGCAGCCGATCCTTGTTGAAAAAGCTCAGACAGAAAATCCAGAATCACAAGGATAGAAGCAGTGTATGGATCTACATTCATTCTCTGTGCCCAAATAGAAAATCTTTTCCATTTACTGCCATACAGCCTCCTAGTTGAAGGTTTATGGGATAACATAAGAATATGTGACACTGAAGGTGATGCACCATGAAGCCTGACTATGGATGGAACTGTAACAGCCACGCTGTCAATTTGAGGGTGTGGATTGAGGGGTGTATTGAAACCAACATGTGAGTCAATAGATCTGGAGCTGGGTCCAGAATCCAAGGATCTCCAGGAGGAGCGGATCGAGGAAGGGGAACCAGACCTGATGAGGCCAGTAAGGAGCAATGAGGATCAACTTGCTTCCCAGCTAACTGGCTTTCTGAATCACTTTGGAAATTAGAGGGATTGGAGGATAATCATACAGAAGTCCCATGGGCCAATTGTGAGCCAGAGCGTCTTTGGGAGACTCCTCTGGGGGGGGGGGGGGATGAGGGAAAACTAGCTGCTGCATTTGGTATTGACTGGGCTGGAAAAAAGTCGCAGCAAAGCTGTCCCCATTTCCGGAAAATCTGATCCACTGTTTCCCGTTTCAGAGACCACTCATGAGGCATTAGGATTGCCCTGCTGAGCTTGTTGGCTATCACGTTGGTCGTCCCTGGAATGTGTGTTGCAACCAGAAAGCACTGGGTAGAACTCGCCCATTCCCAAACTTGCATGGCCTCTCGACAGAGTGGGTAAGATCTGGTACCGCCCTGTTTGTTGATATACCAAACCACCGACATGTTGTCTGATTGTATCACAATTGTCCCTAGAGGGAGAAGGTCTTGAAGTGCTTGCAATGTCAGAAGCACTGCCCTCATCTCCAGAACACTGATATGCAGATGAGACTCGTGTTCTTGCCATGTGCCTTGGACAGGCCTGCCGAGATAATGCCCCCCCCCCACCTGATCAGGGAGGCATCTGTGGTCACAGTGGCAATGGGTTGGGCTGGAACAAAGGGGGCACCCGTGATCAGATGATTGGGATCTATCCACCAACAAAGGTCCTTCTTGCATGATTCCATCAGCAGGATAGGATGACTCAGTGAGAGAAATTGGAAGGACCACTGGGAAAACAGAAGCCACTGGAGAATTCTCATGTGTAACCTGGCTAATGGTACCAATAGAATTGTGGAAGCCATAGTCCTGAGGAGCTGAAGAACTCACTTTGTTTTGACTTTTTGCAAAGGGAGATTAAGTTCTGTGCCCTTTCAGTGGGGAGACGAGCTGTCATGTTCACTGTGTCTATCTCTGTGCTTATAAAAATCACAGATTGAGAGGGCAATAAATCAAATTTTTTCTAATTTATGGAGATCCCTAACTAAGCACAAAGGTGAATCATGGCGTCCCTGTTTTGAATGAGTAGATGCCTGGTGGGAGCGGTCAGGAGCCAGTCATCCAAATACGGAAAAACCTGGAATCCTTGACGTCTCAGGTGAGCTATCACTACTGCCATGCATTTGGTGAACACCCTGGGGGCTGTGGTGAGACCAAAGGGCAGAGCACAAAACTGATATTGATTGGCTCCCAGCTGGAAGCGTATATGGCTTCTGGATGCCTTGTCCATTTTTATGTGGTAATAGGCATCCTGAAGATCCAGAGAGCACATCCAAAAGTCTTTCCCTAACAACGGGAATATAGACTGCAGTGTTACCATCCAAAACTTGTCCTTCTTCACTGATTCGTTCAGTCTGCTGAGGTCCAATATTGGCCTCCAATCTCCAGTTCGTTTTGGAACTAAAAAGAACCTGGAGTAAGTTCTGGATCCTATCTGGTCTGCTGGGACAGGCTGGATGACTCTTTTTGTGAGCAACTTGTTGATCTCTACAGTTGCCTGATCCCTGAGATTGGGTGGGACATCTAGGATCCTTTTGGGAACAAACAGTGATAGGGAAAAGGGTATGATATAGCCTCTGGTAATAACTCTTTGTACCCACTTGTCATGGGTGATATTTAGCCAGGCTTATTGGTACAAAGAAATGTGACCCCTGACTAGCCTCAGAGAAGCACAGTCAGGCTCCACATCAGGAGCGCTGATAAGGCCGGCCTCGAAAGGAATCACGGCCTTGTTGATACTGTGGACCACCTCTGCCTCTAGGGCGATGTCTACCATTTCCTCCTCCTCTGCCTCTGAAGGAAGATTGACCCTGTGTGTCAGGAAAGACTCTCTGGGACTTCTTGAACCACATTTCACCGCCACTTTGACCCTTGGGGTATGGTCTGAAAGGGACAGTAAAACACACTCCCATGGCAGACACCGTCTTTCCTTCTTGCTCACACCGAGTGAGTGTATCCTTCACCTTGGAAACAAACAATGAGGAACCATCAAATGTGGCATTGGTGAAAGTAGACTTGAACGGTTCCACAAAATTACATAAACACATCCAGGAGTGGCGCCTCAAGGCAACTCCAGAACCCGCTGCTCTACTAGCTCCATCCACAGCATAAGATATAAGTCGCATGGAGGAGTTAACCACAGAATTTAAGGTGGACAACTGAGTAGAAATTTTATCAGGAACTCCCTCAGTACACACACCTTGTACGGAATCCCCTAACTCTTTGAGGAGATCCCTCTGCAACCTTGTGAAGTGCGTGAGATAGTTCAATGATCGAAGGGTAAAGGCTGCTGAACTAAAAATACGCTTCCCAAATCTGTCCATCTGCCAAGACTCCTTGTTTGGCGGATGAACAGATGAAGAGGTCTCCGCTAACTCCTTTTTCATGGCTGCCACCACCAGCATGGCATCTATGGGAACACCCTTGGACAAGACCTCTTTACCAGGAGGGGCAGACAAGAACTTATTTGGTCTCCTGGAGACTGGCTCCACAGTGTCAGGAGTATCCCACACCTTTCGACTGACTAGATCTACTAGTTCATTAAAAGGTGGAGACACCCAAGAGGCAGAAGGTTGAGACACGAAAACCTTCAGGTACACCGACTCCTCATCAGAAGGGTTAATAGTGGGCCAATTGCACCTCTGCCTAAGGATCTCTAAAATGTCCCCAAAGGAGACATCATCAGAGGATGACTTGGGGGAACCTTCCGACTCCTCGAGGTCAGTGTCCGATGTCAAAGACTCATCCTGGGAGTCAATATGTTTCCTCTTACATAGCCTCTTCTGGGGAGGCTCCTCGGAAGGATATCCCGGGGAAGCCTCGGAAGAGTGGGGGCCACCAGCTGATGGCTCCTGAGGCTGTGGGTCTCTGCTGTCTCCAGAGAGAGTAGGGGCTGAGACTGAAGTGGGTGCTCTCGGGGTTAGAGTGCTGGTGCCAGTGGTAGGTGCTGGAGAATGATACAGCATGCTCCTCATCATCTCAGATGCCGACCTCTCCAGCACCGAAGACCTCCCCCACTCCGAAGAGACACGGGTTGGCACCAGAGCCACAGCTGTCGGCTCTGAGATAGATGCAGGGTCTGAGCTCACCCTGGCAGAAGCACCGAGTGGAAGGCTCAGAACTGAAGAAGATCGATTCCAACCCTCCCTGCCAGTGCCAACAGGAGAGCTTTGGCCCCTGGACATGACGGACGGCACCGAGCATGTTGGACCTGAACCCGGCTCCAAGGCAGCTACAAGGTGAATTGGAGCCGGCATTTCCTCCATTGGCATCAAGCACTCTGGCTCTAAAATCCAGTATGGCTCTGAGGAGGAATAGCAGACAAGGGCAAAGCTCGGTCAAGTGGCTCCAGAGCTGACTGGATCAGAGCCAACAATAATTTTGGCAAGGCAGACAACTTCAGGAGTCTCAGCACTACCCTCTCCACATCTTCTTCTGAAAGGGTTCTGGAAGACATAGTTGGGGATCTTGACCGGGGGGGCACTGGAGACCTAAGTGTTACAGACACCAGTAGGGAGGTTACAGACCATCACCAAGTAGCAGAGTCAACTGCTGTATCAATTGTTTTAGAGATCGGTTCTGAAACCCCTGTAACCAACTCTGACACCACCATGATTCTCTCCTTCAGCTCCGAAGGCTGAGCAGTCGAGGAGGCAGATTTTGATTGTCTCGATTGTTTAGGGGGTGGCTCTGAGACACCAGCCATTGCCGGAGAAGGCCTTTTTGAGGATTTTGATTTCCCAGACTTAGAGGAAGCTGAAGAGCTGGATAGTGCTTCCTCAAAGCATGGTTTCAATAGACCCTTGAGTTTAAGTTTGTTCTTCCTCTCCTGTAACACTCTAGGAGAGAAAGCATGGCAGAACAAACACGACTCCTGTAAGTGGATGGCCCCTAGGCAGTAGACACAGCTACTGTGGCCATCCGTTAAGGACATCTTTTGGGAGCATTTCATACACTTTTTGAACCCAGAGGGTTTATGCTCCTTACTTTCCTTAGACATATCTACACACGCACACACAGTCCAGTGAGATTGAAAGGAGAAAGAGAGAAAGGAAAGGAGGACTAGTTTCTCTAACTAAAACGGGCTTAGCCCTAAGAAGGAATTACATGAGGACAAGGTCCATAAACTTAAACTGGCATAGCCTGGTGTAGTGAAACTGGGTCTTCTAACTTAAACAGACCCGAAAGGAAAGCTCAAGCACACAAGAGAAATGGTAAATGACACAATAACATTCTATTCTTAAGAAAAACAGATAATAAGCTTGCAATCCTAGTAACTTCACAAGTGGATCCCCACCAAAAACAAACAATGTCCAAATAGCAGAAAACTAACTGCTAACGGTGACCAAAAAAAGGTCAGAATAACAACTGACAAGTCAACAGGGGCCCCTGTTGACTAAGAGCAGAAAACCGCCAAAAACTCTACCTAAATCAAATAATGCACAACAGCGCCTAAAACTAACTGGAAAGTTGCACTCAAAAATGCAAGCAAAGCAACTGCCTGATATATTAGCAATACTGAATATACAATAATAAAGCATTGAACATGATACAATATGAAGAATTTTAAAAAAATTAGCCAGAGCCAAGAGAAGCACAACCGAACTCGTCGATGCGGCAAACGATATCTGGGGATTGCACTGGTGCACCATGGGATACCTACTTAGCCACGAGCCAACCAGAAGTCTTCCAGCTTGTAAATCGGCTGAGTCAGAGCCGAGGATCGTCTCCAAACCCATATGTAAAAATGAAGGTGAGAGCGGACTACCTAACATGTATTGTTACATATATTGTTATATATATTAGATTTATGTGATTCACCACATGCTTCTTATAATGTATAGTGTTTTAGCCATATTGCTATATTTATATTTGTACTTACTTTTGAGTTAATGTATTCTAAAAATCTTTTTATAGTTCTATATATCTTTAAAAGTGAGATGTATGATTAATTAAATCATTTAATTGGTTTTATTTAACTGTTTTATCAATATAAGTGAAGTGATTTAAGCAATGTATTTTTAAAGTCTGAGAAAGCGTCCATCGAGACGTGAAAGTGCTTACTGAATTGAATTAAACTATTTGCCTGTTCCTGCCTTGTTTGCTCTCTCTTTTTTAGTCATTGGATTTACGTATTTATTAAGAGGAGCTTCATCCACCAGCCTCTTGTTTATTTTATCTATTTGCCTGCTATCATGTTGGAACTCCCCAGGATATGCGCTGCCACAAGAAAGAACTTGGAAGATATCGCCCACTGCCACACTCTCAGAACTTCCCAGCAAAGGGGGTAGGATTTGGTTCCCCCTTGTTTGTTTATATACCATGTCACTGACATTTTGTATCACTGGATCGAAACTGTTCCCAGAGGAAGAGAAGATTGAAAGGCTTGCAACACTAGGAGCACTGCTCTCATTTCCAGGACATTGATGTGCAAGTTGGCCTCTTGTGGAGACCAACTGCATTGGACTGTTCTTCACAGATAATGGCCCCCACCCCATGTGGGAGGCATCAGTGGTCACTATGGCCTTGAGTTGTGGAGGAACAAAGGGACAGCCCATTAGGATTTCTTCTGACCATCCACCAGGATATATCCTTTTTGAAATGTCCTGTTATTAAGATCAGTTGAGTCACTGGATGAAAAAGAATGGACCATTGGGAGGCCAGAAGCCATTGAAGTATCCTCATGTGAAATCTCGCCAAGGGGATAGCCATCATCATAGATCCTAAGGGTTGGAGAATGAGTAGAGCGGGCTCTTTGTTTTTTTACCAGAATGAGCTGTACTTGAAACCTTATCTTTTGGAGCCTCTGAAATGGTAGAGAAGCTATACATGAAACTGTGTTGAGGTGGGCTTCTATGAATTCTAGGTCCTGAGTGGGAGACAGCTGTGACTTTTTGTTGCTGACTGTTATGCCCAGGACACTGAACAAGTATGTGATGAAGTCTGTGGCTTGCAGCAGTAGATGCCTGGTAGGGACAGTGATGAGCCAGTTGTCTAGATAAGGAAACACCCAGAATCCGTGTAATCTCATGTGAGCTGTGACTGCTGCCATGTATTTGGTGAAAACTCTGGGGGTTGTGGTTTGGCCAAAGGGCAGCAATCTGAACTGGTAATGACTGGCTCCTAGCCAAAAGCAGAGAAACCTTCTTGAACACTTGTCCATCTTTATGTGGTAAGACATGTCTTGAAGGTCTATAAAGCACATCCAATCACTTTCCCCTAAAAAGGGGAGAACAGACTGAACCATTTCCATCTGGAATTTTGTCTGCTGGACAAAGTTGTTCAGAAGGCTGAGGTTCAATATTGACCTGCAGTCCCCCGTCTTCTTTGGCACTAAAAAGAACCTGGAGAAAAACCTGGATCCTATCTGGTCTGGTGGGACTTCTTGGATGACTCTTTTTTTCTATCAGCTTTTGAATCTCTATGGCTGCTTGATCCCTCTATTTGAGTGGAACATCAGGGATTTTTCTCAGAGATCTTGGGAGAAGAGTGAATGGAATATGATAGTCTCTGGTAATGATTCTCTGCACCCAAGTATTGGAGGTTATTTGCAGACAGACTGTCGGGTGCAGTGAGAGTCTCCCCCCGACTGCTTCCAGAGGTAAGCAATTGGGCCTCCTTGCATGAATGCTGGTAGGGTTGTCCAGAGAAAGAGTCCCTAGAACCATGGTTTCATGGGCCACCTCTGCCTCACGGTCGGCATCTTCCATCTGAGCTCCCCCCTTTGCCCCAGGGGGAGCCACCACCACATGTGTCCTGGAAAGGCCCCTGGCACTTTTTCAACCACATCTTTCCAGTCCTCTGATTCCTGGAGTAGGATTACTGAGGAGTAGAAAAATAAATGCCCACAGCAGACAAGGTCTTTCCATCCTTTTGACACCTGTCTAGTGTGTCCTTCACCTTGGGGCCAAACAAAGATGATCCATCAAAAGAAGCACTGATGATGGAAGACTTGAAGGGGTCCGCAAATTCAGACAAGTGCATCCAGGATTGGCGCCTTATGGCAATGCCAAAATCCACTGCCCTGGTCGTGCCTTTGGCTGCATGTGCAATAAGCTGCATGGATGAGTTCAATATAGCCTCCAGTGGCTAGCTGAGAGGTGACCTTATCCTGCACCTTTTTAGACACAGCTCCAGTGTGAGTCTCTGATAACTCCTTAATCAGATCTCTCTGGAGTCAAGTAAAATGTGCCATAAAGTTCAAAGACCTGAGTGTGAAGGTCAATGAAGCATAGAGCCACTTTCTAAACTTGTCCATCATCCTAGACCCCCAGTTGGGAAGATGTACAGCAGGAATCTCAATGATGAGTTCCTTCTTGATGGCAGCTGCCACCAGCATGGCATCTACTGCTAAACCCTTGGCCCAATATTGGTGGTCATCCAGAAGAAAGAATTTTGTCTGGTCTCCAGGAATACACGCTATGGAATCAGACGCTTTCCAAGCCTGCTCGATCAGCTTAATAAGATTGTCAGTGGGTGGTGTCATCCAGGAAGTAAATGGTCAAGGACCGTATGCTTGCAAGTACACGGATTCCTCTAAGGCTGGGTCTTGGGGCTTCCCCTTACCCCTCTGCTTGAGGATCTCTAGGATGTCTTCAAAAGAGACATCTTCAGGGGGTGACTGGAGGAAACCTTCCCCTTCATCAAAATCCATGTCTTCAGTGATAGATTCTTTCAGGAAATCTAGGTGCTTCCTCTTGCATGTCTTCTTACGGGGATGGGGTTACTCATGGGGATCTCTGTGGAAGGCTCCGAAGATGAGTGACCTTATGCAGGGGTAACCTGAAGCTTTGGCTCACTCTGTCCTGTCATGGGGATTGGTGGCAGCTCTGGACAGAAGATATGGTAATAGGAGGAAGGGAAGGAGGAACTAGCTGAGAGCCTGCAGAGGCTAAAGTTCTCTCCATAACCTGGAAGGCACAGCCCCATGAAGAGGACTGGGAACCCGGAACCAAGAAAGACCACCTCGGAACTGAGGTCACACCCTGCTCAGAGAGTCTGCCTTTCGAGCCAAGAGCTGGGGAAGGACCTGCAATCGAAAAAGTTCCAAGAGCCAAGGTTGGCTCCACATAAAAAAGAGGGGCAGATCCAAGACCCTCGGAACCAGTAGCCAAGTCTCAGCCCCTAGAATCTGTTGGTTTCAAAGATGGAACCATAGAAGTCAGAGCAACATCCTGTGCCAAGGTAGGGATAACTACTGGCACAAAGGCAGCTAGTACCAGTGGGATCACAGTTCTAAGCTCCAAATCTCCATTGGAAGTCAGAGGAGGAGACAGTGTAGGAGTCCTTGGAGAAAATACCCCAACTCCAGAAGGGAGAGGGTCTTGAAAAGGGGCAGGAGTACCTCTGGCTGCCAACAGCTGATCCACTAATCTCATGATGTCTACCTTGGAGAGACTCCTGAAGGATCAAACTGAAAAAACCTGAAGGGGACTTGGGTCATTCCAGTCAGAGACTGGGCAACTGGCCCACAAAAGAGTCTATGGCAGGTGAATACCTCATCCTGGGAGGAAGATTTGGGTCTGGTCTCAGCATCAAGGAGGTGGGCAGAGTCTGCTGAAATGCCATTGGAGAAGCTGGCACTGAGCCAGAAACTAAAGATGCCGGTAACAATGATGGTGTCGACAGGACTGTAGTAGCAGTAGTCGGTGCCAAGGATTTTTGAAGCTGTAACTTCAGTACCTTTGCTTTTGGTTCCGTGGAGGCAGTCAGAACCAGGTAATGAATGGCTCTTCTTTTTGATAGGATCTGACTTAGGAGGGGAGTCAGACTAGGACAATGCTTTACTGAAACCAGTTTTAACAAGCCCTTCAAAATGAGCTTATTCCGACACTTGACCAAGGCCCAGTTACTAAAGGCCTGGCAGATGTCACAGTCTTGGTTGAGATGTGGAGCTTCTAGGCAATAAACATAAGAATGATGCCTATCAGAATTTGGCATCTTTCTTCCACAGTCTTGGCACTGTTTAACTCCTGAAGTGCATTTTTCTTTTTCAGTTTAAAGAAGCAACTTAAACATGCCAAAACACACAGACACATCAAGGATAGGCGGTCTACCAATGGTGGTTGTGGAGAAAATACCCAAGGGTACTAGAGAAAGAAAGAGGAAAGGAAGTACCAACAATGGTACTAAGAATTACTGCAAAAGGTAAGAAGGCAGAAGAGAGGTTACCAACAATGGTAACAAAGATTACCAGAGGTACAGGATAGGGAAGTCAAACACACACACAGCTGCAAAAATTATAGAATACAATGATAAAGTGAGTGTCTTGGTACATGGTTGGGGACCTATAGCAGGCTACAACCTGAATCGCCGTCTTACCCAATGTTAGTTGTACCTGAAGTATCTCAGATCCTTTATGCTGGGCTACTAGTCTGGGGGTGTGCATATCCTTTATGAATATGGAGACACTACCGCATTTGGAGCTTCGGTCCATGATCTGGGGCCGAAAGGTGTGGAATACGTTATAGCCTGGAAGCGCAGGGATGCTTTCTGCTGCTTTAAACCAGGTCTCCATTACAGCACAAATGTTGATGTTCTCCATTTTGAGGAGTGCTTTGAGCAAGTGCATCTTGAGATTTAGTCTTCTAGCATTGAGCAGCATGACCCTCAGATTGCATTTATTTATAGCTGTTATGGTGGTAATTTGGTCTTTGGAACATTGCCTAAAAAGGTACTATAGGGATGGCAAAAGCCTGAGCTAGTATCCAGAAACCCAGGGGTGACAGATGCAGGCCATGTCTGTTAAAGCATCGAGGTCTGTTAATCATGTCATCCCAAGCAGACAGATACTGGATCCCCTTAGAATGACACCAGAAACTTAGCCAGTTGCTGAAGTCAATCATTTTCTACTTGTACTGCGGTATAATTCTAGGCAATGGTAGGATGCTGCTCAGAGCTTGGGCCATACCTGCCTGGGCCACATAATCCAAGAACTCCTCCATGTCTCTTTTCATGTAGTCCAGGGAGGTGCATCTCAGGTCATTCACACCCACATGGGCAGTGACAGAGTCATACTTGTACTTGTTGTGGAGTGACCTCTGTGAGTGTGTTATGCATTGGATTCTGGCACCTGATAGACAGCTGACTGTTACCTTCTCCTTATTCAACCTAGTGAGTGGGACATCAGTGTGCCTCACTATTGAGTCACCTATGATTAGTGTATTGGGCAAGCTGTTTTGCCTTAGGGGCTTAGGTTGAGGGGCACACTGTGTACGTGAGCTATGTGTCTTGTGGTTTGTGTTGCATTGTGGTGGTTGAGTGCATTTCTGCTTTGGAGGTCTCTGCTGTTTGGGTAGATTTCTACTGAGAGCAGCTGCGAAGGTGGGTGTGTGGTTTGTGTTTTTATGTGAGAGCTGTGATGGTGAGTGGTCTGGAGGGCTATGTGTTGCATTGTGGTGTGGCGCAGGTATTGACCTTCTCCTCTTGACAAGCTATTCCAGTCTTGGCTTGAGAGTGCATGGCTTCCAATTTGGATATACTAGTGCATTTCTCACAGTTCTGAGTGTTGGGAGGTAAAAAGAGAGGATTGTTTTTGTACATGAGGCAGTTGCTACACTACCTCAGAATGCCCAGGTTCACCAGGTTAATAGGAGAAACCACAAGGAACTGACCTTTAGACATGCCAGTAGGGATGGACATTATTACTAAGTACTGGAGCTGTTTCCTTATATAGTCCTTTTACAGGTAAAATCTCACTCAATGTTCATACATAATTACAAGGGCCATATTTGCAGTCTATTTAAACATACTTTGTTGGCATGGCTGAAGGAGTTTGAAAACCTAGTCCACTTGTATTTGATAATAATATTTCAGAGAATTGGAGAGTGTCTGAGCAAGAGTACAATATTTTCATTCCAGCTGCATTTTCTGATAAAGATGCATGTTGTAAAAAGGCATTTATTCTGCTTAATTTATCTGTTTCACAAGATACAGAAAGATGCATTCATTTGTGTATGCACCTGTTGTTTTTGCAGGAGATGGGGAAAACTGTCATATAGTGGTACCGGCTGAAACAAGGGAAGACCCTGAGTGCGTAAATTTTATAGAAATGTGTAATCCTCAAATTAATATTACAATGGAAAGGCACTTATCTGACACAATGGATCAAAAGCTTTGGTGAAACTTTTGCAGCATATATAACTGACTTCATAAATAAGGCTAAAACGTGCAGATTTGGTGATTTAAGGGATAAATTGATAAAAGACAGACTTGTGTGTGGTATTAAAGATTATGCTGTGAGATTTTGCTTCATGACAGTGATTTAACTTTGAATAAGGCCATTGAGATTTGTCAGATATATGAGCTCAAAGAAAAGCACTCAGATATGCTTATAAATGAGAAATGCATGCTTCCAGTATCTTCTAGAGCTAATGTTGATAATATTCAGCATGTGGTTTAAAGAAACAAGCCCAAGCACATGGCAGCAACTGTGAGTCCTGTAACAGTCCCTGGTAGACCCTGTAGCTTTCTAGCAAATTCCAGGGCACACTCAGTCTCGGTGAAGTACAATAGTGACTCAGCAGACTCAAAGTATGTTCTCTCACCTAGCCTCATAGTCAGCTGTCGTAACTGTGGTGGTAATCCTGTGTCTAAAAGAGAAAAGTGCTTAGCTTTTGGTCAGCAGTGCCACAGACATAAAAAGTGGAATAATTTCCAAAAATTTTGTAAATCAAAACAAGCACATTCTTTTATTAAAAGAGAACATTCAAAGAGACAAGTCGATCAATTAGAAAGCTGTGACCCTTCTTTTTATGTTGATGGTGTGTCTGTGCTTAATGAAACAGTCAATGCAGTTGATTTATGGGCAAAGAATGAAGTATTTTGTACTGTTCAGATAAATGGAAGACCCATAGAGCTCAAAGTTGACAAAGGTTCAAAGTGCAATGTTATGTCAGCAGAAACATTTGCTAGAGTATATGCTGGCAGGAATCTTAATTTGGAAAAGTGTGTGAAGCTTGTTGTTTATGACGGTGAAGAAATTCAGACCAAGGTTCAGTCGTGCTTTCATGTTACCCTGCTGGGAACAGCTTTGACTTGCAATTTTATGTAGTCAAAAGGCACATACAGTCATTATTAGGCCTCATAGACAGTTTGAAAATGGGACTACTTTCATTTAATAAGCAAGCCCACCATGTAAATTTGAAAGACAACTGTTCTAATTTCACCCAGTTTATTTTCTCTACCTGTGCTGATCTTTTTGAAGACAAACTAGACAAACTCCCAGTTGTGTACTCCAAAAAGTTAGACCCTGAAGTCAGCCTATTTGTCAGGCCAGCCCAGAAAGTTCCAGTAGCTATGCAGAACATAGTCAAAGCTGAGCTAGATAAAATGGTGCAGCAAGATGTGATTTGTCCAGCTGACGAACCAACTTAATGGGTATCTTCCATGGTGGTAGCTCATAATAAAAGCTCAGATGATATCAGAATATGTGTTGATCCATGAGATTTAAACAAAGTGCTGAAAAGACCTCATCATCCAATCCGTACAGTCGAAGAAGTCGCTGCTCTTATGCCAAATACCATACAGTTTTTTCTGCTTTGGATGTACAGAGTTCATTTTGGCAAATTTTGCTTGTCCGAAAATCTTCATTGCTAACCACTTTCGGTACATCTTTTGGCAGGTACAGATTTTTGAGAATACCATTTGGGATAAATTCTGCCAGTGAAGTCTTCCAGCATACCATGGAACAAATTGTTTCTGGCTATCCGTGTGCTTTTATAGTAAATGATATTCTAATTGGGGGTAAATGTGAAGCCGAGCATGACAGAAACCTCAAGAAAGTCCTG
The DNA here is from genome assembly GCF_019279795.1 of Protopterus annectens. Taxonomy (NCBI): domain Eukaryota; kingdom Metazoa; phylum Chordata; order Ceratodontiformes; family Protopteridae; genus Protopterus; species Protopterus annectens. The sequence goes on from NC_056737.1 coordinate 1,902,475,637, forward strand.
GAAAGAGCGCGTGAAGTGAATCTTAAGCTGAATCCTCAGAAGTACAAGTTCAGGCTACCAGATGTTACTTATGTTGATCATTTGTTTGCTAGTTCAGGCTTATGATCAGATCCTTCCAAGCAAACAGCAATTCTTGAGATGCAAGCTACAGACAATGTTCAAGCCTACAACATGTTCTTGGTATGGTTAACTACCTAGGCAAGTTCATTCCAGACCTGAGCAAACTTTCAGCACCACTCAGAAAGTTCTCATACAAAGATGTATCCTGGTCCTGATTAGAACAACACCAAAGAGCATTTCATGTCCTGCAACAGAGAATTGCCAGTCCACCAACTCTCAGATACTATGATATTCACAAACCAGTAGCTCTTTCTTGTGATGCTTCGAAACTTGGTCTTGGTGAAGTCATTCTTCAAGAGGGTAGATCAGTAGCCTATGCATCGAGAACTCTAACCCAAACTGAGATGCAGCATGCTCAGATATAAAAGTAGATCTTGTCAATTGTGTTCGCATGTTCAAAGTTCCATGATTATATTTATGGCTGCCCTATTCAAATAGAAACGGATCACCAACCTCTAGTCACTATTTTGAGAAAGACTGTGCATACAGCTCTAGCTATATTTCAATGCATGATGTTGAAATTGCAAAAGTATAATTTCAGTCTTGTCTGCACAAAAGGCAAACTTCTTTATCTTGAACAAGACATAAGTGATTTTTTTCTGAATCTCTGAATCTCAGAAATATCCCTTGTGATAAACATCTTGGTTCACCTGCACAAAGGTTTTTGTCAAGACAAACCAGAAACACACTCAGTAGCAATATGTTGGTTCCCTATGCTAAGAACAAGAAAGCAGTGAGAGCTTCAACTCATGAAAAGGCATTTGTCCCAGAAGTCCTATTATGATAACCCCGGCAAACCACTCAATCCATTACGAGAAGGGGAGATAGTGAGGATGCAGACTTCCAAAGGTTTTGATCGGATTGGATTCATGAAAAGTGTTTGTCCAGAGCTGAGATCATACACTGTGGAATAAGAAGGAGTTGAATTTTGACAGAATTGGAAACATTTAGTACCATTGTCTGAGACTGTATTGAGAGTTATTCAGTGTTCCAGTTCCAGAGGATATTCCAGCAAATATCCCTGTTCCTGAGAAGATTCCCAAAACTCCTGAAACAGATTACTCCCCAATGACTGTCCCTGTTGCTAAACCCAGCCCCAGTTGCTATATCACTAGATCAGGTCGCATTTCCACACGATGTTCCAGATAAAAGGCAACTTGGACATGAAACTTGTGTTTATTTCTCAGTGTTTGTATAATTGCATGTCTCTTGTGGGCAATTCACTAAAGAGGGAGGATGTAGATCAGTAGGTATGTATACATTTAAGAAGCTTTCCATGAGCTTGCACATGTGTATAAATACGGAGTACATACCAGCCAGACTGTAATTTTGTAGAGACCTGTTGAGATGTAGGCATGCATGTATGTAATGGTCTGTCAGTTAATCAGTTTGTTTATATTTTATGTTGCTGCTATCCATCCTGATGTGTTTCTATATAATAAAGCATATAATCGAACTACCCCACCTGTTCATCTTGAATCATAACATAGGATGAGCAACAGATACCATAGGCTCCAGCTTAAGTATCCGAATATGTGTATGTAGTATGTTAACTAGCATAATATTAGCAGTGACTGATTCAGCATTGACTGGAATGACACACTCGGTTAACAAAAAACAGGTTCATAGGCAAATACGTGGCTATCAGTCTGCTGACTGTTACATGCCTAGCTGTTAAGTAAAGACTTAAGTGCTTGTGACATTTTGGTGATGTAAAGCTGTTATCCTTTACTTTAGTTTCCTCTTTGCTATGGCTACTGGGGTTTAATTTAAACTGATTTAGTTCTTATCTATTGGTAATGTATATATTCTGCTAACTGTATAATTAACAGGAAAACTAACACCAAACACCAATGCCAACTTGGGAAGAATCTAAATAAGGATCCATCTTGTAAATCCGAACAAATCTAGGGTGTAAGTTGGAATGTGAAGGGTATGGGAGATTGGTGTAATGGTTAAGGTGCTTACCTTAGAAACACAAAGTACAGGGTTTGATTCTCACATGGGGTAATTGGCTAAACATAAAATGGCCCATGAGGGCAGTTAGCTTGGTACTAAGCTATGAATCTATGCATGCCCACACCTTATTGCATTGCAGCAATAATGCACTTGTTTGAACAGAAGCACATACAATTTTCTTTTTTGCTAGAAACTAGGGTGAAACAAATATGCACACACATTTTTTTCTAAGTGTCCAGGAATACATTTCATAAGTTGTGCCACAATGGCAAACAGAAGCACTACTATGCTTTTAAGTAAGAAGCTGAGCTGGGTAGTGCAATGTGAATTTCATGATAAACAAGGCAGATAGCCAGTGGTTCAGGTTAAGTCATTTTATGGCCCTACTCTGCTGCTTAATTATTACGGCCCTAATAATTGATGAAGTGCAACCACTATTATGTTTAGCTACACTGCTGAAATGTCTGGACCCACTCCTTAGAATTACCATAAGTTGAGGTTTTAATGTTACTTTAGATCCATGGATTGATAGGATCCTCAGTGGTCATATACTCCTCCCTTGGGCTGCACAGTTTTAAGATGCTTATGACACAGCTACATATAGTAGAAGACTGGAGAACTTTACACCCTGCAGAGAATAATTATAGGGTAGGTTGGATATGTGGCTAGATAGTCATAGATTTCTACACATGTGCAAAGATGCCTGGATTGCTCTATGTGAACTCTAAGAACATGCTACTGTGTGGTTATCTTTCCTCCTGTTTAATGACTAGGATATGGAAATCTGATCCCTTATTATTAAACATCCAAAAATTCCTGGATTTCTTTTCCAAGTGACTAACAAGTTACTAGAAAGTAAGGAATGAGGGGAGGGAAGAAATGGTGCTGATTTGGGTTAAGTTTAAGGAGCAATGCTGAGCATGGATTAACATTACCAGAGGCAAAGGCAGATCATATTAGAGAGAGAAAGTAAAACTTGAGCAAGAAATAGGGTACCTGGAACAACTCTATAAAAGATAGCAATTGGCAAGACTGTGTACTAGTAGTGGGGGTTAAGAATCTTAAAGCACAATACAGGCAAGTAAAGATGACAGAAGAATCTAACCACTGGGCAAGGTATGCCAACAGGAAATGGCAACATGGAAACCTATGTGTGGATCTGAGTAGTATTAACAACACCTTAAGGGAAGAATACTACAAGTGCACCAATAAGATACAAGGAAACATCAATTTGACTTTTACAGCCTGAATGTAGGAGCTTGAAATACTGGGCTTTCAAGCCAAAGAGAAGGATGACACTGGAAAACCATTAACTGTCTCTGTAATTACAGGGGCTACAGATACATTACCATCTAGCTAAGTATCTGGGCTAGACAGCTTATCAGCAGATTTCTATAAACACTGAAAAATGAATTAGATGATCACCTTTACCAGATGATTTGAGATGCAATCAGTAGAAAATCTTTTTTCTGCAGACCTTCATCTAGCCAAAATACTGATGTTTCCTAAGCCACATAAAAGTCTGATGGATCCAGCCAAATATAGACCAATGTCATTATTGAAAACAGAGCTTATGATCTTTGCTAAAGTGCTATAAGCTGCAAAAATATCTCTCCTCCTCATAACAGTGTTAATTATAAGGGTTTTCTTTCTTAAACGTCAAGCAGGTACCCCTGTTGACTTGATAAACTGGCAATTTATTTGGGCTTTCATTGCTACATTAAGTTTCCCTCATTCATTTATCGAGTAGTGTAAATATTGTATGTGAACAAAGAGGCCCAAATTTCATCCGGTAATTTACTGTCCAAGCATATACATTTAGAAAGTGGCACTCAGTATGGTTGCCCATTACCTTCACTGCTATATATTATGCAGCTTGTTAATATATCCCCATTGCTATCTGGGATCCTGGAGGAACAAAATGATAATTTGAGTGGTAGGAGTTTGAGTCTACTCCTATATCTGGAATAATCCCCATATTCTTCTAAAGAACAAACCCATATTATAGTGGCACACATTTTGGATCTCTGTTTGCAATATATTCCCATTGCTATTTGTTATAAAGTACATTTTAGATTTCTGCTTGCAACACAAATTTGGATTGCATTATATTGATTTAGGGGGTGGAACGCACCTTAACCACCATGGTTTGCAGATGACTGCCTTATTTGTTTAAATGATCCTGGAAACCAAGTTAAGCCTGTACTGTCTTTTTAACAGGAACTATCATCATACAAAGTCAGCACTGTTTTTACTTAGCATGACTGCTGAACAGAGGTCACAAGATGTTACCAGTCTTCCAGTCAGGGTTATTACTCAGCACATCCACTTGGGAATATATAGCACCTCACCATTAGATAAAACTGTAGAGGTGATTACCAACACAGTGAGTGAGGCTATAAAAGATAAACTATTACAGCTTAAATCCCTTAAACTCTTTTTGTCATCAGAATGCAGACATGATGCTTATCCTCCAAAGGTTCTACACATTTTTTGGCATTTCTCATATGTATTATTTTCCATATTTAGTAATAAATACCAAATAGCCACTGCTATTTTTTTAATTTGGGGGGATGAAAAAACATTTAGGATTAGTCTGCAGTGATTGCTGACATCTAAATGCACTAGTGGTCTTGGGCTACCAAACCCCTTTGTATATTGGGTGGCAATTGCTGGATGGTACTTTGCACAGGCTAGGTCCCAATTGACTCCCATCTGGGTACCCATGGAAGCAAGACTTAATATTGTAGAACATAGGTCTAGCCAAACATCACAAAAGATCTGGGAATCGTGTAGAATGGAATAGTAATTCGAGAAGCAGAAATTCCAGTTTACTCCTGCATCTGGAATAGCCCTCATATTCTTCTAGATAACAACCCCATATTATGGCAGACTGGAATGACCCTGGCAGATATTTTGTATGGGATCTTTGGACTGGACAGCAAATCAATTTGATACAATATAATGTACTGATATGACATTTTCCAGAGTTATGGACATGATGATGGCAATACTTACTGATCAAGAAATGCATAACAGCATAACTGACCATGTCACTGGATACTTCTGGGATATTGGGAGGACTGACATATGAAAACTTTAACACCAGGATGTTCCATAGTCCTGTGATGATACTGAAAATTGTCTGTCAGTTAAGTCACTGACACCCTGCTTTCCAGAAACAAAAACGGGAGCAGGACTACAACCAGCAGTTGAATGTTAAACACTGGCAGCCTTATTTGGCCTTTATGGTAGAGGGTCAGATCCCACCATTATCCAGTTTTACATCTGCAAACTTGTTGCACTGCTGGCTCATTACCCCAACCGAACTGCAAAAAAAGGGGACCCCAAGTGATCTCAAAATGCTGGGATTGTGGTATTACCCAAAGAAGGTAAACACTCATCAGACCCAGCTTCATATAGACCCATTTCAATTTAAAACATGATTATAAAGTGTTCATGTCTATACTGGCTAAAATAATAGCAAAGGTGTTACCAAAATTGAAAAATATGGGTGTGTGGTATTGTGGAGAGTAGGCAAACATTTGACAATATTAACATACCAACTATGATCCAAGGGGAAGCAGAATGTAATAATATACTACTGCTGTTGGTGGGTCTTGATGCAGGGAAAGCATTCAACTGAGTAAGCTGGAAACACTGACATTGCCTGAAACAATAATAAGGTTAATTAAGTGGATATATAAAGGATCAGAGGCAAGTCTCTGATAAGTTGTGTTTGAACAGAGGAACCAAGTAGGGTTATCCTTCTTCCTCTTTGTTATTTGCCTTATATTTAGAGCCACTGGCAAAGAAAATAAGGTACTCAGAAATTCAAGGATATAATTGGTATAGTAATCAAGAAAAGCTGGCTTTATTTGCAGATAATATTATTTTGTGCTTGGTAAATCCAGAAAAGGACATTTTGGTGTTATGGAACATTTTGAGATGGTTTCAAATCTTTACTGAATATAAAATTAATGAAGATAAAACAAAGGCTATTATAGCCAGAAATGATGTACCCGCATATGAACTGGTGCAGAAATACACATATTTATAGGGACACGATAAGATGACATATCTAGGAGTATGAATTAAAAAACACTTCTGTTATGGCTGATAAGTATATGTGGGAAGAAGCTAAACAAAATATAAAACAAAAACTGAAAAACTGAAAGCTCTTGTTTATGTATATGGATAGTAAGATAGTAAGATACACGTAATGAAAATGTTTTAGTCCCTTTAGGTTTATAAAAATGGCCAGGCATATTTTTATCAACCAGAGAAGACATTACAGACAATAATTAAAAAAGGGCTGAAGGGCTTTATCTGATGGGGATAGGAGCAAGAGTTAAGTGGGACAAGGTGATCCTCCTACTAGAAAAAGGTGGTTTAGGATTATCTGATTTGAAGGGATATTTTATAGCTATGCAGTTAAGCTTCTTATAGATAACACAAACAGAAGGTCATAATTTAAAGTGAAAAGGGACAATGACAGAGCAGAGGTGTTCAATAAATAAGGAGTGGGATTTTAGATGCAGATCCTAGGGGCAAATAACAACAACTGTACAGAACTATAGGGATATATAGAATTTTCTGTATGGGTCAATGTGATTTTGCATAGCAGAGGTAAACATTTGATATTAGTAATAGAGTAATGATGATCCTGAGGTTAAGCAGAATGTAAGAAAATACTGCTGTTGTTGCTGGGTCTTGATGCAGAGAATGCATTTGATAGAATAAGCTGGGATTTCATGAGTAAGGCAATGGAAGCATTTGCATTCTCTGATACAATAATAAGGGTTAATTAGGAGGATATATGCATGACCAGAAGCCAAAATGAAAATGGTAGGATAATATTTTGTATGGGACTATAAGGATATATGGATGGCAACAGAGTTACAGAAAATAGGCAAGAGGGGACTGGAATTTACTGGAGAAAACTGAAAAAAGAACCATGGTACTGGGAGCAAATAACTAAAGAAGGAACGGTAATATAGTGGGATGAGGTCAAGATGAATTTTGGACTGTAGCTTAGAGGTTCCCTTCATACCAGGGATTGATATTACAGTATAGGCAAACAGAAATGGATAGGGGAGTCCTAAATGAAATGCATGCCCTGGTAGAGTTTTTATTTTAATCTAGGAGAGAATTTGTATGAAAAATGGGATAATTAGTAGGACATGCAAACAACTGCATGATAACTATAAGAATCAATTAGAAAAGGTTAGAAAAGATTGGGAAGATAGATCTGAAAGGCAATTCACAATAGAACAAAAGGAGATTATAATTATGGCCCCCTACTATCCAATGAAATCCAGAAGGTTTAGTATTTTTGCTTACAAGTATTTACATAAGTAGTTATACATCCCGGGCAGGCTTCAAATAATTTTTCTCATGCAGATAGCAAATATTGGAGGAAGTGTAATGAGGAAGAAAGGGCTAACTGAGAACATGTTTTCTGGGAGAGTAATGAGCTGGCAGATTTAAAACATTTCTTACAGAATACTCTGTCAGAAATACTGGAGTACCAAATGGCTGTAATTAAAGTAATGATTCCCTTCAGCTGGAACACAGGATCTGGATTGCCTAGACACTGTAACATCTTATTAATTTTAAATCTATTAGCTGTCAAAAAGGCAATTAATGGAAAATGAAAATCAAAATGTAAACCAACTGTATCTGAAGCACTGAATATTGTAAAAGTGATAAAATAAATGGAAATTGAATGTTTAGAAAAAAGAAGCAAATTGCATCGAAATGCATAGGATTTATGGGAATAAAACATGCTAAAAAAGAAGTTATGTACTTACCATAACGTTCCATGTGAGTTGTTTATCTCGCCTTTATTCTCACTGATGGATTCGGAGCCGATCCTCGGCTCTGACACTGCCGATAGCAAAGCTCAAGGTTTGCCAGTAGCTCAAGACCAAACCCCTTATCCCACAATGTACTGCTGGAATTACCTCAGATCTTGTTTGCTGCGAGTAACAGTATATATAAATATATATACCCTTTTATTTATTACTATCAAGAACACTTCCCAAAGGGGAAGAAGAAATATTGAATAACCAGGATGGTACTAGCCTCTACGTCAACAGTCAGCCAGAAGGGGGAAGGAGGGAGGGACGTGAGAATAAAGGCGAGATAAATAACTCACATGGAACATTATGTTAAGTACATAACTTCTTTATGTGAAGTTGTTAAATCTCACCGTTTATTCTCATTGAAGGGTAGCGTCCCTAGCACCCTCAATCTTGGGTGGCGCATGGAAGTATGTTCTTCAGTACCGTGGAACCAAAGGAAGACCTGTCCCTTGAAGCCTTATCTACTTTGTAATGTGTGATAAAGGTATGAGGCTTAGACCAAGTGGCTGCAGCACAAATATTGTCAAGGGGCAATTTAGCTTGAAAAGCAGAAGACGTAGAGATGGCTCTGGTAGAATGAGCCTTAGGTTTGTGTGTTAATGGCATGCTCACATTCTCATAAACAAAGGATATACAATCGGAAAACCATTTAGATAAGGTTGTTTTAGCCACTGGATTGCCTTTTCTGGCTTCTGAGAAGGATAAAGTTGATCTGATTTTCTAATATCCTTAGTTCTGTCAAGATAAAATCTGGGCTGTCTGTGTACATCAAGTCTGTGCAGCATGTATTCCAATTTGCTAGAGAGGTTGGGAAAAAAGACTGGCAGCTCAATGACCTGATTGATATTTGATTCAGAACAGACTTTAGGTAAAAATGAGGGGCTTGTTCTGAGAGATACTCTATCAGCATGGAAAATCATGTAAGGTAGTCTGATAGATAATGCTTGAAGGTCTGACACTCTGCGGGCAGAAATAATGGCCACAAGAAAAATAGTTTTCCAGGATAAATATTTGAGATCACAAGAAGATGCTGGTTCAAAGGGGGGAAGAATAATTTGAGACAGCATAAAGTTTAAATTCCAGGGAGAATAGGGAATTTTGATAGGAGGTCTCATGTGAAGAACGACTTTAAGAAAAGTCTTAGATAATTTATGGCCCATAATGAGCCACCAAACCCAAGGTGAAAATTTGAGATGGCAGCTAACTGGACTTGAACTGTAGCAGCTGCTACCCCTTCCTTAAAAATCTTTGTCAAGAATTCTAAAATAGATGATAGCGGAGCTCGGAAAGGGTCAATGTTCTGCGTGTTGGCCCAAATTGAGAACCTTTTCCATTTACTGCCATATAATTTCGTGGTAGATGACTTGTGAGAAGACAAGAGAATTTGTCTTGCATCTTCTGAAATTGAATGAAGCCTGGCAATTAGGGGAAGTGGATTAGCCAAGCAGTCAGTTTCAGGGACTGTAGAGAAGGATGAAGGTCTCCTGATGGGTGCGTCAGAAGGTCCGGAGCTGGGTCCAGGATCCATGGATCTTCCAACAGATGATGGTGGAAAAACGGGAACCAAGTCTGTCGAGGCTAGTTGGGGGCTATGAGAATAACAGTCCTTCCCAGCGATTTTGCTTTCTGTAAAAATCTGGGTATCAATGGGAAGGGTGGAAATGTATAAAGGAGACCTGGGGGCCAATCGTGTAAAAGTGCATCTCTCGGGGGATGACCAGGAGGTGGTATTAGGGCAAAGTAGCTTCTGCATTTTGAATTGATGTGGCTAGCAAAGAAGTCACAGCAAGGCTGGCCCCATTTGCGGAAAATCAACTCTGCAACCTGTTGTTTGAGAGACCACTCATGAGGGAGTAATATCGCCCTGCTTGGCTTGTCCGCTATCATGTTGGATTTCCCCGGGATGTGCGTTGCTAACAGAAAATGCTGGGACGACACAGCCCACTGCCAGATCTTGAGGGCTTCTCGACAAAGGGGGTAAGACTTGGTTCCGCCTTCCTTGTTCAAGTACCAGACTACTGACATGTTGTCCGTCTGAATTGCAATAGTCCCTAGAGGGAGAGAGTCTTGAAAGTACTGCAACGCCAGAAGTACCGCTCTCAACTCTAGAACATTGATGTGCAGATGTGATTCTTGATCTGTCCATGTGCCTTGGGCAGTCTTTCTCTGAAAATGCCCCCCCCACCCTATCAGGGAAGCATCTGTGGTCACAGTGGCTACTGCGGGGGAGAACAAAAGGTCTTCTGATTGTGACACAAAGAGACGTCAACCACCACTGAAGGTCTCTCTTGCAAGAATCCATGATGAGAATCATGTGGTGCATCGGTAGTTTCTGGTATGACCACTGAGCAAAGAGGAGCCACTGAAGAATTCACATATGCATCCTTACGAGTGGTTTAGCCAGGATTGCTGCCGCCATCAAACCTAGCACCTTCAAGACCACTGCTGCTGTAGCTTTGTTCTTTGACACCAGTGAGTTGACATGTTGGCGGAGAAGTGAGACTCCTTCGATAGGAAGACATAGAGTGGTAGTTGAGGCATCTAACTCTGCTCCTATAAAAACTGTATGCTGCGATGGCGATAAGTCAGACTTTTCGAAGTTGATTGTAATGCCTAATTGATGGCAGAGTGTCAGAGTGTATCGTGTTGCCTGAGTCAACTGATGTCTGGTGGTTGCGGTGAGGAGCCAATTGTCTAGGTATGGAAACACCTGGAATCCTAGACATCTCAGGTGAGCCGTGACCACTGCCATGCATTTGGTAAACACTCTGGGGGCTGTAGTGAGACCAAAGGACAGGGCTCAAAACTGGTAATGATTGGATCCCAGCCGGAAACGCAGATGATCTCTGTAGCATCTGTTCATCTTTATGTGATAGTACATGTCCTTGAGATCTATGGAGCACATCCAATTGCCTTTCCCTAGAAAGGGAAGAATGGACTGAAGTGTGACCATTCGGAACTTCTCTTTCTTTACGAACTGGTTGAGTCTGCTGAGGTCCAACATAGGTCTCCAGTCCCCTGTTTTCTTTGGGATCAAAAAGAATCTTGAGTAAGTTCCGAATCCAACTTGGTCTGCTGGGACTGGTTGGATGACTCTTTTTTCTAGCAATCTGTGGACCTCTATGACTGCTTGTTCCCTGAGATTGGGTGGAACATCTGGGATTCTCTTTACAGGAATGGGAGGGGAAGAGAACAGTATGAAATATCCTCTGGGAATGATGCTTTGTACCCATGTATCTGTTGCTATGTTTAGCTAGGCTTCTGGGTACAAAGACAAGTGACCCCCGATTGCCTCCAGAGCCAAACAGTTGGGCCCCCTTTCAGGGGCGCTGGTAGGGTTGACCGGAGAACTGACCCCTGTCACCCTCTTGCTGTGGACCCCCTCTGCCGCGGGGGCGGCATCTTCCGTTATAACCCCCTCCTCTGCCTCTAGAGGGGGTTTCTCCACGTGTGTCCTGAAAGGCTCCCTGTGCTTTTCGGAACCACATTTTCCCTCCCCACGGCCCGTGGGGTAGGGCTGAGTAGGGGTAGAAAAACAGACTCCAATGGCAGATAAGGTCTTGCCTTCCTGCTTACACCTGGTTAAAGTTTCCTTTACTTTGGGCCCAAACAGTGATGAGTCATCGAATGGGGTGTTAATAAAGGAAGACTTAAAGGGTTCCACAAAGGAACAGAGATGCATCCAGGCTTGTCTTCGAAGAGCAATGCCCGAACTAGCGGCTCTACTCGAACTATCAGCTACATAGGATATGAGACGCATGGATGAGTTTACCACTGAGTTTGGGGTAGTGAGCTGGGCGTTGACTTTGTCGGCCACCCCGCAGCTACCGTACCCTGGAGAGTATCTCCTAGCTCTTTCAGGAGATCTCTTTGTAGTCTTGTAAAGTGGGTTAAGTAGTTCAGTGATCGCAGAGAAAAAGTCGCTGAACTAAACATGCGTTTCCCATATCTATCCTTGACCCTAGAATCTCTGTTAGGAGGATGGATAGATGTGGATGTCTCAGACACTTCCTTTTTGGTGGCTGTAGCTACCACCATGGCATGAAAAGGCACTCCCTTTGTCAAAAATGGCTTGTCCACTGGGGCAGACATGAATTTATTGGGCTTACGAGGAACAGGTTCCATGGCCTCTGGTGACTCCCACCCCTTATGAGAGATCAATTCCATGAGCTCATCATAAGGCGGAGACACCCAAGAAGTGGAAGGTTGAAACCCAAAAGCTTTCAAGAGCACAGACTCGTCCTCAGTAGGGGTCTTGGACTGCCAATCGCCCCTCTGACTAAGGATCTCTAGTATCTCTGCAAAGGAGATATCCTCAGAGGGGGATCGAGGGGACCCTTCTGACTCATCCAAATCCATGTCAGATGTCAAAGACTCCTGTGGGGAGTCTAAGTGCCTCCTCTTGCACAGTCTCTCTTCCTGGGCACCTCCTCAGTGGGAGGATCTGGGGAGGTCTCAGAAGAGCAGGGGATGCCCTGTGGGGGTACTTGAGGCTCGGGGTCTCTACGCTTAGAGGGACTTGTAGATGAAGAAGCAGACACAGGAGCTTGAGGGGAGAGGGAAGGTTGAACCGATGCTGATGTTGTCTTTGGAGACAAAACTCTCCTCATAGCATCAAAAGCACCGTGGCTCCAAGGAGAAGGAGTGGACGGACCCGAGAGTACCGTCCAATCCTCCCGCACCAAAACCCTGGGCTCCAAGCCAGAGGTAGGAGCCGAGCTCATCTGAGCCGAAGCCCCAAGAGGAAGAGTCGGCACCGACAAATCGGTTCGACTATCCTCCCTGGACCCGATGGGAGAGCGTCGGCTCCTAGAGTCCTCGGTTGGCACAGGGACATCCGAGTAGATGGAGCCGATAACACCGGTGCGGGTATCGGCTCTAAGGGTTCGACAATCATCGGTTCAGTTTCCGTCGGCTCTGAGAGTCCAGTACGGCTTGGAGGAGGAGTAGACAAATCCAGTTCCATGGTCTTCGGCACCGACGAGCTGGTCGGGGCCGACAACAATTTGGCAAGTCCTGGTGCCTGTAAAAGCTTCTGCACTAGCCGATCCATGTCCAAATCTGAAAGGCTGACTGAGGACTTAGCCGAATGCACTGAAGGTGCTGACTGGAGCAGAGGAGAAGAAGGAACTTCAGAGACCGGCTCCAATACTGAGAGCTGGCTCCGAATCAAAGGTACACTCGGTTCCGAGTTCTGTGGAACCGATGACCCTCCTTCTGAAATTTTTGTCTTTTTTGCCACTTTGTCTGAAGATTTGGATTTTGAGGATTTTGAGAACGTGCTAGTACCCTCATGGCTACTCAACACCTCAGAAAAGGATTGCTGTAGCAATCCCCTGTCTATTAGCTTCCTCCTTATTTCCAAGAGGACTCTTGAAGAAAAGGAATGGCAAATGCTGCAAGTGTCTTGGAGGTGTTTAGCCCCCAGACAGTAGACACATTGAATGGGTCCGTCAGTGACGGACATTTTCTGCCCACAATCTGGGCATTTCTTGAATCCCGATTTAGGAAGGAATTTTTCCTTGTCATCCGACATAGTTAAGGTAAAACAAACTAGTATACTGCAAAAACTTAAGACAGTAAAATCTTTACTTTACTTGTAAAGACCCACAAAGTAACTAAGCCCAATCCGGGCACTATCTATACCAATTATAGTTTACAAATACAGGGCTAAAGAAGCCCACAGAGAAAAACCCTGACTAAGAAGATTAATAAGTCTAAATAGGGCTAAAGGCCCACACAAAACAACTAGCCAACAGGGCACTATCTATCCAGAACTATAGAAACTATTATCAAATATTTAAACATTAATACACAACTATCCTCTAAAACAAAAAGAAAGATTTTTTTATAAGAACTTGCTGTTTTTTCTATCACAAATGGTCCGAGCTAGCTGGATCACCGAGATCTCTCTTGCCACGGCAAACTAGATCTGAGGTAATTCCAGCAGTGCATTGTGGGATAAGGGGCTTGGTCTCGAGCTACTGGCAAACCTTGAGCTTTGCTATCGGCTGTGTCGGAGCCGAGGATTGGCTCCGAACCCATCAGTGAGAATAAACGGCGAGATTTAACAACTTCACATTAATATTTAGGAGGAGGAGCGAGGTTTGAGGGAGTGCAGGAACTGAGCAACTTATGTAATGTTGTTACAATGAGCCACAGTGGTGCAACAGTTAGCATTGTCGCCTCACATAAAGAGGTTCTCCTGTTCGATTCTCAGCTGGAGCGCCTTTTGTGTGGAGTCTGCATGTCCTCCCCGCGGTCGAGTGACATTAAAGACATGCAGGTAGGTGCAAGAGTGACTGGGCGTGCCTCTATTGAAGATTGGGCATCGGGCTGGCAATTCAGCACTGTAAAAATCCACTGCCAATCATGAGCGGACCGGAGTTTCACTATGGCGACCCCTAACCGGGAAAAGCCGAAAGTCCTTAATGTATAATGTATGTAAATGCAAAATGCTAATATACTTTGTTTTCTTTTCTATTAATGTATGTGTACCTATGTCTTCAGTAATAATTTAAGAAAGATGTTTAAAAAATGCTAGTGATGTGGGTGTGATAAAGCTGATTATGGCCCTTTAGTGAGGCCATGCCCACATGTTCAAAGTCTTTGTGCACTGTTGATTAAAGCTGTCACTATAACCATTTAGCTGCTACTACCTGATATGTACAATAGTGTTGTTGTTGTGAGAATAATACCAAACTCTGTAAAAATGTAGTTAACTCTGTATTTAAGGATCTAAAGTATTGCCCTTACAATTGTGGTTCTTATTTCTTAGCATGGAAGATCATTCCTAGAGAACAGCTAGATAAATTTCACCAGTTCACAACTAGATATGAAAGCCTGGATCACTACCGGTCTGCCTGTTTAGCTTTTTTTGACACAGATAGTGCATTGTGATATTTTGCAAAGAAGGATACAATTGAATATGTGCTCAAGAGACTACATTCACTGCTGGTATTCCTGTTATGTTGTACCTGTAATGTGCGCAGTTGCCTGTTTATTATGCTAAACATTTGGTGTTAATTTATACGTTAAAGTTTATAATTAAAAAAGGAATACTATACATTCTGCATTGCCTGCCAGTGCTCTTTTTCTAAATTATAAACAGGCTTAGGTTGATAGTTAAACAACTTATCAAAATCCCACAGAATCAGACATTCAGATGCTTCAATCATACTATTAAAGACTGAAGAAAAAAACACTTCTAGAGTACTTTCATAAGCCTTAAGATTAGAGTTAATGATTTGTTGTGGCAGACTCTTTCATCACAGTCAAAATATGAACTGCTGGAATAATGTAAAATGACTGACAAGCTGTAACAAATGAAATACTGTCTGCACTATCATGGTCTGAACTGTCACCAGTCATATTCAAACCTTCCTCAAGCAATAAACCCAGATAACCACACGTTAAATCCTCTTTAGCAAACTAATATTTCAACTTTCCCTTTCTAATCAAATACTGTATACCCCAAAAGACTTCCTAATATTGAAGCACAATGCTAAGACTGAATTTACGACCCTTCATTTGCACAAAAAAAATATTTAATATAGTATAGGAAAAGCTTGTCACATTTATAATTTATGCGTTCATTTTGGTAATTCTTTTCAGTTTTCCATTGGCCTCTCTTTCTTCTGCCCCACTGAAGTTGGTTGTCAGTTTTCTGGTGATGATGCCCCTCTGTAAGACTGAGCTTCTGAATCTCAAAGACTTCTGCACACACTAAATTGACACTTCACTGGTGTCACTTTCTACAGTATCTCTATACAATATAATACTGTATGATGCTCTTTTGTTTATGTAATTGTCTTTTATGTAACTGCATTTCTACTTATTTTAATAAACACGTACTATTCTACAGTATCTCAGTTGACTTCTATATATGGAGAAGTCATTTAAATACTCATTAAAATACATTAAAATTAATTAATTCCCATTTAAATACTCTTATCATGCTCAAGGTAATCTCTACTATGTTTCAATGTATTATTTTTAAATATAATTCTTTTTTACCCAAATGCTTGTTCAGATGACTAAGTTTAGCAACTGCTTCAGTTTTAGTAAGCAGGTCTTATAACTGTTGCTCAAAATGTATAACCTCTATCAGGAAATAGGCATGTTTTCAAGCTTTTCATTCTAAGCAAGATCTGTAGCCATTCCTCTGAATATCTTTGAACTGCTTGCTGATGATTCCTATGACAGTGCTCCAACACAGCTTAATAAAATAGAGTCCTCTCAGCATCAAATTTAAAGCAATATATTTCTTCAAGAAGACTGTATCAATAGAAACAATTAAATTCTGCTTTATTTTTGTGAGCAAGCTTGTACAAACTTAATTCACATTTGGTGACAGGCGTTGATTAGGTATAGTCCCTGAATAAAATAATGCATCACTCATTCTGTCATTTATCAAAATGTTCACATAAAGATAGATGCAGTGTAGAAATCACAAATCAACAGGGTAAGCCTTCAATTGTACAGGAGCCACTTTCTTTAGTTTTGAAACTTTTGATGCCATAGTCATTAATAAAACTCAGTTATTCTAACCATGGAACACAATGCAGATATAAAATTCTAATCCCTCATAAATACCAATGAAGGAAAATTTAGTGCACTCCACAGGCAAACTTTATTGACTCAAAATGAAACTAGCACTTTGAATGCACACATTCTTCGAAGGGTAGCTTCAGAATCATAATATAATATTCAAATAGTAAAAAATGAGAGAGAACTCTCTTGCCCACACTTATCTTCTTCCTAATCATTTGTATTGCTCTGAAATCCTCACTAACTTACAGTCCTCTCTTCTATCCAAACTCGAAACTACATATAACAAAGTTGCTAGAATTGCAGCCAACATGTCTCCTAAATCACATCACTGTCTTTCTCTCTAAACCCTCAGTTGGCTGGAATTTCCAAACCAACTCATATACTCTCAACTTCTGTTAATCCACACTATTCTTAATAAGTTCTCCTCCTGCGATAGCTTATCCTCTTTAGTCACCATCTATAACCACCACACTCCTCAGAAGTTCTGACCAATGCCTCTTACAGATCTATAAACCTTAAAAATCTCTTGGGCAAAACCTATACAGCTATTTTCCTGCTTTATCATGATATAAGCTTCCCTTGGCTATCAGAAATGTTACTCATGCACATAAATTCAAGACAACGCTCAGAAATCACCTTTACAACTCCCAGCGATGTCAATGTAACCATCCCACCTAAATTTCCTCCCTCCTTCTCTGTACCTTTACTCTCTTCCCTCCCTCACTTTCCTCTTTATTAATTCTGTTTCCTCAATATTATCTAATCTTAATTCTTGTTTACCTTACTATATTCTTCTGTTCTTTATACCCCTCTAATTTACTCTTTCCAGTAACTTATTACTAAATTCCTTTAAACTAACTCATTTTTCATCTTCCACTCTCTATACCCCTCTATTTTACAGTCCCTAGTATTCTGATTCGACTCTCCCTACTCCCTCCTCTACCCATCTCTTACCCTGCTACTTGTAAAATTAACTTATATGTTTCTAATACTAAATTACCAACATTTCTTTTGCTTCACTGCAACCTATGCCTGGAATATATGCTCTCCTATACTCTCCCCTAATTGGTATGGCGGTAGCGTTGTTACCTCACAGCAAGAGGTTCTCCCGTTCGATTCTTGGCTTGGCTTGGGAGTGTCTTCTCTGTGGAGTCTGCATGTCCTCCCTGCAGATGGGTAGCATTCGAAAGACATGTGTGCGTAAATGGGTGCGCCTTCGTTGAAGGTTGGATGTCAAGCTGGCACCTCAGCTTTTCGTAAAAAATCTATTGCCAATCATTAGCGGACCGGAGTTCCGCTGTGGTGACCCCTTACCGGGAAAAAGCTGAAAGACAAACAACAACAACTCTCCCCTAATCTACAAACTCTCTCTTACAGACATTTTCTTCTTGTTCTATATTTGCTCATCTGTCATACCTTTTCCTTTAAATTTTTTGATACTAACTTGTTTTATTCTACACTAGCCTATTCTGTACAGCAAATATGTTTTTTGAACTATGATTTTATCATCTGCATAACTTGCACTTTTGAATTTTATGCTTTTCAATGTGGAGCAGTGAATAATTATGCAGAACTGTGAATTTCTTTTTTACTTCCAAACTTTGTACTTTGATTTTTATACTTTTACTATTTTGTAGTATGTAGTTTTTCTCCACGGGCCTCCGCTGAAAAAGGGTACTAGCTCAGATAGACTAAGCCAATCAATAAATAAATAACAAATAAATAAATAACCTATTAATCTTGAAGTAAAATTAACATTTGCCACGAGACCTCCTGACAGAGCACTTTAAAGGCTAGGGTAACAAATTGCAAGATCAGTGTGAGTTATTTTTCAGTATCATATGCCTGTATTCTCGGCCATACCTGTTTGCTGACTATATGCTTCTCATGACTAAATAAATAAATAAATAACTTAAGTTAAAAACCAAGTTTGCCTGGAATTAAACTGTGTAGTAACATTTATTCCAATAGTCATGTTTTACAATTGCAAAAAAAGTTCTAAATTCCTACTAAAGACAGGTTTGATGATGGAAATAGGGTTAACTAACTGAAAAAAGACAAGGAACTATTTCCATGTTAAGAACAGGTCAAATGAATAACACTTCTTGAAAGCCTCAGAATTTGAAGTATTTTAGTCATTAGGCCAAATTCATAAAGGTTACCACAAAATGTACATTATATGTACATTTTGTTTATACTTTATGAATTCAAGAACAGTTCTACCACACTGCTTGGGCTGTCTATTCCCTCTGAAAGGTTACATCAAGTGTACATAGTGCTCACTTTGTGGTAACCTTTATGAATCTGGCAGTTTGTTTTGACTAATGATACAGAATAAGAAAGTGTAAAAGGAATGAAATAAATAAACATAGCAATGGCTTTTACAAAGTACAAATACCAAAATATAACCAGTAAACTGTAAGTCAACATAGAAAACAGAAATAAATGTAACCTATAAATGTAGCATTAACTCATATCTGGTTCTGTAAAATCTATAACTTCATTCTCTCAGGGAAAAAAAACACACTATTGCCAAATAAAAAATATGATCATAATTTTCCAGTGAATTTGATTTGGCATAAAATAGTCACATTGCACAGAATGTAGAATGTATTAGATATAGCAAGAGCTACTTATTCTGTCGGTCCAATTAAGAATAATAAGCAAAAATAAATAAATAATTTATTTCTTATCAAAGAAAGTGAAGTGAATAACAGAAGCTAAATGTACATCTATAACACAATGACAGAACAACAAGAGTACTTTTCACTTAGATTTTGAGTGAAATGCCTTCATGGACAAGTATTCTATATCGGATTATTCCCAGAACAGGGTAAATTCTTAGGAAAGGAAGTACAGAACAACTGGAAAGTAGTCCTCTTATCTTAAGCTTGCGCTTTTCCTCTCAAGACTTTAAGAAGTTCACATTTGGCAGGCCAAATCAGAAATTTGCTATAACTGAAGTGTCTAAACTTAAGTTAAAATCTAAAGACAGATTTTCAAGATCAAACCCAGAATACCTGTGTGTAAGTATGCCAGGCATAACTACTTTAGTGATTGCATCAACTGCATTATATCCACAACTCAGTTCTTATATGTCTAATGAGTCAGAGGTTTTACTCTTAACGAGCCTTTATACTTTAAGTGTGTTAAATTACTTGTATTGTCTATCACAAGAACCAAGACAGATTTCAGAAGTCTACAAATTTAAAGTACAGAATGCTTAGAAAAGCGCAATACATAACATAATGATTACAGAATTAAGGTCTCCTGATAGCTGATTACTTTGCGGCTGAAGTAAGAAGTAAAGGTTATTAGTAAGATAAAGAGAAGGATTGTAGTTAGTCCATATTAGAACTTACATTATCTAGTGAATATCCAGTGTTAGCAACTGAAAGACAGACATTAAACATAGTACGCAATGTTAGTGTGTGAAGGGGGCAAGAAACTCTTTAGTGGATTAGCAGAAAGCAGTATTTACTCAAACATAGCTCTGCAGGCGAAATGTACATTAGTAACAAAGTTAGGGAATGTTGCCATTCAGCTAGTTGCATCACAAAGAATACTTTGAGATAGGAATCATGCAAGAATCAAACAGGAATTGTATAAGAAGGAACCCCTTCAAATAGCAAACTCTAAAAAAATAACATTACTTGTCACTAATGTTGCACCTCCTTGAAAAAAAATTGACATTCAATAGAATTATTACAAAAATGAAAATAATAAAAAATAAGCTACATTTAATAACAATGACTAGTAAATACTATTTCTCAGACATGTATTATGAGCAACCTCCAAAATTTGATGGCAAAATATTCCATAAATAAAGTAATAAAATTCAAACATGGTATAATTCTAATAATAAAGGAGAAAGGTTGCACAGTTATTACCAGCTTCCGATTTTGTTAGGCCATATAGACTTTGCCCTCGTGGTCTATTCTCTGGCATCATGGGTAAGTACAGCACCATCAACACCACAGCACTGATTATTGCTTGAGTGAAATATGACATATTTGGTATGTTAACTGCTGCTATGGCAATATCGACATTAGGTTAAATCACTTGCTGAGCTACAAAATATTTTTGGCATGAGCTCTATCTCTTGCAAATAATCCCCATTAGCCCCTTGTTCACTACCTACCACTTTGGAAGAATCCAGCATATATTTTGGAACAAAATGCTCAGTGCCAGTCTGGAATGTATGTCCAGTTACTCTTATTGTAATGCACCACGGTGGACAAAAAGTACCATCAACAATGTTATGATGATCTCGTTGAATCTACAAGGAAATAGAAAAAAGAGATCTTAAGAGAAAAGAGAGTTGTTTTGCTTCCATTTATTATGTTTTGTCTAAAACAATTCCTTACAATAAAATGAAACCTTCAAGAAAAGCAGGATTTTTGTTTCATGCTATAATTCTGTTATTAAGGTTATTTTAATAAACTCAGTCCTGACAATAGTAAATATAAGAACAACATGAATATAAAAAAAAAACATACAAAGGCATGAGAATGTTTCACAATACTGTATGTAAACTTAGCAAATGATGTTTTGACACAAGCAGCAGAAGCTAAAATAAAGGGAAAATATGATGCCCGGCCTCTCAACCATATTTCCAAAAAAATCCTCTGGTGGTATCCCCTGGTGTTTTTACTCTGCAATGATTGGTGGGATTTGTGTATAATGTTGCTTCAGCACTGATAACACTTTTTGTTACTCCCATTGCATAGTGTTAATTAGGTGTTTCATGGCAATGCATTTATGTTTTTTTAATATACACTACTCATGTCAAATAATCACATATTATGGGATCTCTAAGCCACAAGTGTGCTAATCATTCATTATGTAAGCTACTCAGAAGAGTACAATCTGTTTCAAGAATAAAAACTCTGTAACGGAAAATGACAGCATTTGAGTCGCATTCCAAGCAGTACTCCGTTATTTCCTGATAAGGAGGATAAATAGATGAATTCAGTACTTGAATTAACATTCCAGCAAGAAAATGTTTCATGCTTTTACCCACAAACTACTTTTCCAAAAGGCAATAGGTAGCCACTAGCTGTGTTTGGACTAACATATGATCATTACTGTCAATTAAGTTGTCATCTGATAGGTCTGTTAGATTCCAACATCTGAGCTCATTTTACAAAAGTTCAGCCAATAATCCTTGCATTGCATAAGCCGAAGTAAACAGTAACTCAGAAAACATGTAGGTTATTATAACATGAGCAAATGTGAAAAATAAAAATAAGCACTTTTTTTGCAGACAGGCAATCCCTTTGCATCTTCCATGTGGGGTGATTTGCCTCTATATCCCCTTAGTTTATTCTACTGATGTCACTGCATCTCAGAGGAAAAGCAGTAACTGAAAGGCAGTATAAAGCCTGTCTTGCTCTTCCTGTTTTGAGGAGGAGCTACCTGTGAAATCAAATACCTATAAAGAAAAGAGATACATGCATTAACATTCAGATCATATTTATTCAGAGCTACTGTGATATGAGCAATTAAGGCTTGAGCTGATATCTTGAGCAAACGTGATACGAGATTGGGTGATTCTAACAATGGCATGTAATCTCTCTTGTAATGGTCACATAAAAAAAAAAGTTTTGGTCTACATTTGCAGTACAGAAATATGATCAAAAGATTTTAAGTCTGTGTCCTAGAAAAAAGAATAAAATATAGAATAACTTCCAATAGAATGAATCTTTAATTGCTTACTACTTCCCTCCAGTAAATTAATGCATTAATGTTTCCTAAAAACAATGTTATACTAAATAATTATTATAATCAATTAAGCTTGATTGTCAAACAATAATAATGCAGATATATAGAGTAAAGGAGAGAGATGCTGCCCACTGCATGCATAAGACAAATGAGCGTATAGCCTAGTACAATTCCTGGACATGTTCTGATGCAGAGTGGTCTAAGATGATTTATGACTGATGGACACAAACTGCCAGTGACCAGTCCTAAATACAAGATATGGTACAGGCTTTAAAAGCAAAGATTCTACTCATTTTATAGTGTTATTATAAGGTAATGAGTAAAACACCTTTGAGGGTCATGAGTAACCCCCAAACACTAGCAAGATCTAAAGCAACATTGAGAGATTCAAAGAATGCATGGTCTATGGCACAAGACACCATACTAAGAAGGGCAGAAAATAAGATTAAACGTTTCCAAACATTGTAAGGTTATCAACAAATACCTCTCAATACACTTTTTACTTTGCTTGTGATGTTTACAGTGTGATAGATTGACTTTGTTTAGATCAACCTTTGTAAAATGGTATAACAATACCACCACACCAAAAGGATGGCTTATTAAGATGTAAAACTCAACCAAGTATTGTCATTAAATAAGAGCTAATTCTGATGATAATAACATTAGGCATGTTATCAGATCCTGTATTTTAAGTACTGTATCAAAAGGATTTATATAACATTTCCTAACACATAATGGAGCATATGGGGTCTGGATGGAAAGATGACAAAATAAGTAAGCAAACAAGAGTAGTATTGCGGGAATTGAATTAATCCTCATGTCTTGGTGTGGAGCTTCATGAGGTGGGCCCTGTTTTTACAAAATCTCACCAGGACACTGATATGTATGTATCATCGATAGAAGTATGTTAAAAATAAAAAAGACAGGTGGGTGTATAAGTCCCAGGATAGAAAAGTGACCCATCCTGCTAGGCACACTGGTGCCAAGACTGGAAAAAATGACAGTGTAGAACCCTCAAGACATGGAAACATTCCTACAAATCAGGTTAAGCCAGGGTCAGGGGGAGGATGGCCTCTTATTGTAGAAGGAAGTAGTGGTCCACAAAAAACACAAAAACTGACAGGTCAAAAAAGAACAATAAAGATGATAGAGTGGACTGCTGAGGAAAATAAAGATATTATGTACTGATACTATTATGCAAGAAGCACAGAATTTCCAGAAAGAAAATATTCAAAAAGATTAAGAGAAATATCAGAGGAAAAATACTTGCACACTCCTTTGGAGTTTTTTTTTAGTTTGTTTGTTTGTTTGTTTTTTGTAGAAGGAAGTAGTGGTCAACAAAAACAAAAACTGACAGACAAAAAAAGCCATAAATATGACAAAGCAGAGGATTGAGGATAAGGAAGAAAGCATGTATTGTTATTATTACTCAAAAAGCCCAGAATTTCCAGATAGAGAATATTTAGAAAGAGTAAGACAGAAATTAAAGGAAAGAAAAATACTTGCACAAGAAAAACTATCAAAGGCTTCAAAGGGAAATTTGTATTCCATAATACAATAGATTTATGCCCAGATGATGAAACTTTGGGCTGCCTGGAAAAAGAACCGACACAGGATGTGAGAAAATATAAAGAACAAAACACAGAGATTTTTGAAAGGTATAAAAAAGAAACATGGACACTGGAAAGAAAAAAGATCTGGTATGGCACAATATTTATACAAAAGAGAAAGCAAAACTAATCAATACAAAAAAGTACCAAAGATATTTGAAGAGAAATACAGCTTCAGATGTGGACATTTCACAATATATAAAAATAAGAAAACAAAGGGAGAATACAGAAAAGAGGATTAGTAAGGTAGAAGTTAAACAAACAGAAACTGTAGTTATGGATTATCTCCAAAGTGGAGAATCCAACAAAGGCAATATTGCAGCATGATGGAATTACAAACACCTAGATTAAGGAGCAACAGGTGGTGCAGAAGGCATCTGAAGAAGATTTACAACATGATGATGCTCTAGAGACTTCTGTAAGAGATTGGTATGAATGTCCAGTGGAAGCTGCCCTGAAAGGGAAGGAGCAGAAAACAGTGGGAACTCTGATGCAGGTGAGGTTGCAGAGTAGCAAGCCAAAGACTTCTTATATGAAGAAGCAACTTATGAAGATGGGTGAATCTGAAGAAGATATGTCACAGAAAGATTTTCTGGAATTTCCTGTAGATTACTCTCAAGAAACAGACACCAAAGAAGATGCTCGCAATCCACAAGAAAATGATTTAAGGGAAGAACTGCTTGATTTAATAGAGATGGACAGACATATTAAGATGGATGAAAGAAATAGATTACAGAAATTAAATAACACCTAGAATCTTCAAAGACTGGTAAATTAGATGAACAGAGCAATCAGAACTGTTAAGAGAAATTCACACAATCTAACAGAAATAAACAGAATATATTACTGTGCAGCTAAAATAATAATGGATAAAGTGTTAGCACAAGAACACAGAGTAATAAAGAAAAGGAAGGGAGCAAGTAAAATTCCACCATGGAAGCAACAAAAATCTATAAAGCAATTAAGGCAATGAGAGTCACTGTTAGGAGAATATATAAAAAAGATCAGATCATAGCTAGATGTAATAAAAGCAACGCACAGTATCAAAACAGATCAAGATTTACCATATACTATTGACAATAATAGACTAAAGGCAGAAAAACATAGAAGGTATGTAGATAAGTAATAAACGAAAAGTACAAAATATGCAATTTACGGATGACCCAAAAAGAATGTATAGAGAACTGGAAGACAAAGCAAAAGGAATACAAATACCAGTAAAAAGGAAGAAATAGGCACTTTTTGAAGAAGTATTTAGGAAGGCCCATTGAACATAACAAAGATCCTGAATGAATAGAAAAATTAAAAGAAACAATAAGGGTCACTAATATAGAGGCTATCAAATGAGATGAAGTAACAGCCAGAGAAATTGAAAAAAAAATTAAGAAAAGCTCCTAAATGGAAAATCTCAGAGACCCAGATGCAGTACCTGACTTTTGGCTAAAAGCATTAACATCTTTACACAAAGATTTAGCCCTGAGTAAGAATTACTTATACGCACATCCCAACCAGACAAAAACCTGGTTAACAAGAGGAAAAATAATACTTCTCTTTAAGAGTCAGCCTGAAAGCCATTCTAAAAACAGTAACTTGCCTCCCAACAATATACATGCTATATACCAGAATTGATGCAGACAGAGTTTATAGACATTTAGAAAAAAAAAATCAATCATTGCAATAGAACAAAAGGGTAATGAAAGAAAGTCATATGGAAGAAAGGATTACTTGCTGCCAAATATAGCCATTAACAGAAAATTGTAAAAAGTGGAGGACTCTAAGTATGACATAGATAGATTATAAAAAAGTACTTGACAACATTCCACATTCATGGATAAAGTATTGTTTACAGGTCAATTACATTAGAGTGACCATGAAACAGTGGCAAACCCCTTTGCAGTTGAACCATGAAAAGGGGAAAATTATTATCCCAGGGATAAAAACTTAAAGTGGGATATTTCAGGATGATTCTCTGTCATTACTGCTGTTTTGGCTTGCCCTTAACCCATTAAGCTGTTTACTTGACAGATTATGCTAGTGTTACAATTTGGCTCATAGAAACCAACATTGTTTAAAGACATCTCATCTTTTTTTTGTGAATGCTTAAAATTGTATAGTTTATCAGATAAAGAGTTGAAAGCACAATGATAAAATTTTCTCAGATTATATAAGACTGTAATTTGAGCTTGTTAAATCTGCAAAAGCAACATTTAAAACAGGAAAGCTGCAGCACCAAGAAAATAAGAGTCTGGGACAGTAATGTGATATAAAAGAACTTGAGCAGGTGGGAGTGTGTAAATATTTGGGAGTAAGTGAAGGACTGGCAATAAAACATGAACAAAGAATAAAACTCAGTAAAGAATACTTGAAAAGACTAAAACTAATATGGAAAACTGCCTTGACATCTAGGAATAAAGTCTAAGCTATAAACCAGTTTACTCTTACAGTTCTATCTTACAGTTTTGGGGTGATTGACTGGCCCCAAAAAGTATTGGATCAGTTGGACAGGAAAACAAGAAACATGCATCATAGCTATCAAATGATATATACAAATCAGTGTGTACCGTACCAAGATTATATATTCCTTACTTTGAAGGAGGTATTGGCCTCCTCAAAACTGATTACATATCTAGACCTGCAATTATGGGACTACATAGGTGAAGCCACGGTGGTACAGCAGTAGCGTTGTCACCTTACAGCAAGAGGATCTCCCGTTCGATTCTCGGCTGAAGTGCCTTCTGTGTGGAGTCTGCATGGCCTCCCCAGGGTTGAGTGGCGTTCGAAAGACATGCGTGAATGGGCGTGCCTTCGTTGAAGGTTGGGTGTCGAGCTGGCACCTTGGCACCGTAAAAATCTACTGCCAATCATTAGAGGACCGGAGTTCCGCTGTGGCAACCCCTAACCGAGAAAAGCCGAAAGAAGAACAATTATGGGACTACATACATATATGTTGACTTCACCAGATCCAAACATATGAAAGTTTTAAAACATGAGAAAAGAAGTCTAAGATGACATCCTTGCTTAGTTTAGCAGAAGTGTTTTGGTGTAATGTAGGAATGGAAATCAAACCAGAATAAGACACAAATCAGACAGCAATTGAATGTGCCAAAATAAAAGAAAGAATATAAGGAAAAAGATCAGATGAGAAGGAAAGAAAACTGGAAAACCCATAAATATAGCGGCAAGTATAGAGATCTTCTGGAACAACCTCATGCTCACAAAAATTCAACACAGGAATGCTAAGAAGAGCTGAAATGAAATCAAAAGATGAAAGGCTAATAATGGCTGCCCAGAATAGTTGATGATATACATGTTGGTTTACAAAGTCCATTGATCATGTGAGAAAAACTGACAAATGCAAGTTCTGTAAAAAAGAACTGGAAACTGTATTTTATTGAACTGCTGCTTCATTTGTATTGTTTTTTTTCTCTGTGATTGCTTCATTCTGCACTTTGAATCATTATTACTTCTGCCTTAAATAGCATAGGCTAGATTCAGACATGCTAAATCTATACTGTTTGGTATCATTTAAACACTAAAACTAGCCATCTTACATTAAAGAGGCCTCTCTGCACCCTTGTAGCAGAAGTGTGTAGTTTAGGACCCATCTGAGTTGGAGATTGCTGGAATACAGCTCTGTGTGGGGCTTTCATAGTGGTAGTTTGTGTTAAAATTGTTTAACTTCACTTGCATTTAAGCCTTGTATTTGCACACAGCTGTGCACCAAGCAGTGGGAGTTAGCGGTGCCCTGTATAAAAGCAAATGCCTAGATACAATTTTTTCCATAGTGAACAGTCAATGGAACCTTCCCAAGCTTCCTTGCTGCACTGTGGGCAAATCAGCTGAGCACTGAGCAACATTGCCACACTTTTTAATCCCTAATCCTCAATAGAATAAGTCTCCTTGATAACCCTAGTGCAAAAGCTGATCTAACTTGCCCATCCCCTAACAGTGCTTATGGTTTAACCTGCTACAATGGAAAGTCAGTTTTCCAACATTTCTCCAACCAACCTGCTTGACATGGGCATCCTGAGGAAATGTAGGTAATTGCCTCATGTATACTGAACCATTTGCTCCTACAGCAAACAAATACAGCATGTAAGAGATGTAACTATACTATGAAATTGGAATCAATCCTCTCATGTAACAATATTGAAGACATTAAACAGGTTGTCAGCACACACACCTCTCCTCCCACACAAGATAAAGTCACAACACATAAACCCACTCACTAAGAGCATAGCAAAAAACAAGAGACCACCCAAGGGCAAATAACTCACACATACTAGAGCACAACCAAAATCTACTACACATAACAACACACATACCAGTGTCTGAGCAAATAAGCCCCTAAGGTGAACACCTCAAAACCAAATGTCCTGATTATAGGAGATTCCATAGTGAGACACACAAATGTCCCCCTCTCCAGGCTGGACAAGGAGAAGGTCATGGTCAGCTGCCTGTCAGGTGTCAGGATCCATCAAATCACAAACGCACTCAAGTCACTCAACAACAATAATTACCGTTATGACTTTGTCACAGTACATATTGGGGTGAATGACTTGAGAAGTACCTCCCTAGACTATATGAAGACAGACATGCCTGAACTCTCAGACTATGTGTCCCAGGCAGGTATGTCCTTAGCCTTACACAGCATTCGACCTTCACCTTGGATGATGCCACAATATAAACAAAAAATGATTGACTTCAACAATTGGCTTAGCTTCTGGTGTCAATCCATGGGCATCCAGTATCTGTCAGCCTGGGAAGACATGGTCTACAGACCACAATATTTTGCCAGAGATGGTCTTCATCTGTCTCCTCTAGGCTTTTGAATACTGGCAAAGATGCTTGCCTCCCCCTATAGTGCCTTTTTTAGGCAATACCAAAACAACAAAACTTCCGACATAAAAAATCCACTACAGACAAACTCAAGGTTATTCTGCTCAAAGCTAGGAGTCTAAACAGGAAAACTGCACTCCCTGGAAGCCCTCCTCACCTTGGAAGATGCTGATGTCTGTGCAGTCACCAAGACTTTGTTCAAGGCTGCAGACAGCACCCCTGATATGCAAGGATACAATGGCTTCCACATGTTCAGAGCTCAAAACAAGCGCAAAATAACTAAAGGTGGAGGTGTATCCATCTTCATTAAATCCAAATATACTTTGAGACTGCTTAAACATTATGACTCTCTTGAGCTACTCCAGGTCCAAATAAGTATAGATAAAATGCCTTACCACATCATTGCTAGCTACAGGTCCCTCACCATGAGCCACGAGAAGCACATCGCCTACTTGGACTTGCTTGAGTCACTCACTATAAGCCAAAAACCATGGCCATGAGAGATTTCAACTATCCTTCTATCAAGTGGGTGACGTACTCAAGCACAAGATTGATTGCCCTGAGGTTCCTAAACTTTGGGTGGCGTAAGCTATGGAACCTTGCTGGGTAGGCTTACATAGGCCCTTGGGCGGATAGCCTAGTACCTACCTATGAACCTATGAACCTATAAATGCTCTGGAACAGTTAGCCTGCACCCTTGTAAGGGCCTCAAATGTTCTTGACTTAGTACTCACCAGTATGGGGGGGGCTGTCACTGCACTGCCGCCTATGTTCTGCCCTCCCTTGTAAGGACAGACCACAAGTCTGTCTCATTTGAAGTAATGCTCAGATCTGACACCTCCACAGGAGAAATAAAAAAGAGAAACTTCTCCAAAACAAATTGTAGCTTACTAAGCGATGGTTTGAAAAGTTTCAAACCCCCTGCTAACACAGCCAACAATGACTCCTATGGAGAGGTGTACACAAACACCCTGTATAACCACTTAAACAACTGTATTGACACTGCTGTACATGACAGGATCAAAACCACGTCCTCCCGTAAAAACAAGCCACCCTGGTGGACCTCGAGTATAAACAGGTTATATAGCAAAAGAAAGAAAATAATATCTAAGAGCAAGAGGTAAATTAGTCAGCAGAGAAAGAATACCCTCCACTGCTAGGTCAAGCAAATCAGATATCTGGTAAAGTCCTCTAAAGCAGTTATGAGGCTAAATTAGCTTCCCTAGCTAAAGACAATCATAAGGCATTCTTTAGCTACAGACGAACTCTGAAAGGAATACCCAGCTATGTGCCGAACTCATAGTTGACAGTACCACTCACACTGACCCTGAGGAAATTGCCAACCTGATAGCTGACAGATTTGGCATAAACCTCATCCCCCTGTCCCCACCAGTCATACCCAAAAGCATACCTGACACTTGTCTTCTCCCCAGTATCTGCAATGAGTGGGTCATATCCACACTCTCCAAGGCCAAAAACACAGCTTTTATGGGACGAGATAACATCCCAGGCTGCTTACTAAACAACCTAAAATATGACCTAGTGGATTCATTTGGCACTCTCTTTAACCATAGCCTGAGCACTGGCTTTGTTCCAGCAGACTGGTGAACAGCAATTGTAATCCCCATGCACAAAGGGGGTCCATCAACCGACCCTGAGAACTACAGACCCATAAGCTTAACCAGCCTTATCTGCAACGACATGGAAAGAAACATCATGGGCCTTATCAACAAGGACAAAGGCAACCTTCAAACTCTCAAGCCGACCCAGTTTGGCTTTGTTAGGAGTAGATCATGATTACTAAATGTGGTGGACTTCTTTGAGAATGTCACCAAAGCACTGGATGAATGCAAAGCAGTACATACGGCCTATCTACGGCTTTTGATAAAATCCCCCAACTCAGGAATCATCAAGAAACTCTCTCAGCTGGAGATTAGGGTAGCTTGCAGGTTCAGTCTTAAGTAGGAGCAAAAATTATAGACCAGTAATTTGTCTTCCGACGATGTATAAACTATACACTGGAACTGATGCCTACAGAGTTTATAGTCATTTAGAAGAAAACTCAATTATGACTCCCTGTCACCACTGCTACGCTGTCTTGTCCTTAACCCATTAAGCTGTCTACTTAACAGCATAGGCCATGGCTACAATTTGGCTCCTCGAAAACAAAAAAGAGTAAAGACTTCTCATCTACTTTGTAGATGATTTAAAACTGTATAGCTCATCAGATGAGGAACTGAAAGCACAACTGCAAGTTGACAAAAGTTTTTCAGATGATATAAGAATGTCATTTGGTCTTGATAAATGTGAAAAATCAACCTTTAAAGCAGGAAAAATGCAGCACCAAGAAAAAAAAAAGTTATGTTCTTACCATAACGTTCCTTCTGTGTTGTTGATCTTCATTCATTCTTGACAGCTGGGTTTCTCTTCTGTCCACTGAACCGACTCAGCCAGTATAACAAGCTCGTGCCAGCCAGAAACTCTCAAGCTAAGGTTACCCATAGTGCCTCTCTTCCCTTCCCTTCAGATCAATTTTGCCGTAGATATAATAAAGTGGAAGCTTTGTCTGAACAACTACCCTATCACAGAACCAGGACTAGTTCCGAACCTCCAGAAGTCTTTGGAGGTGGTAGGAGGATGGAATGTCAAGAATGAATGAAGATCGACAGCACAGATGGAACGTTATGGTAATAACATAAATTCTTTATCTAATGTTGTCAATCTTCATTCATTCGTGACAGTTGGGACAGGGTCCCTAGCTACTATATGTCCTGGAAGGGCCCTATGGAAGGATATTCCTGAGCACCATAGAGCCAAAGGATGCTCTTCCCCTGGAGACCATGTCCAATTTTTAATGAGTGATAAAGGTATGAGGGGTAGCTCAAGTAGCTGCTGTGCAAATGTCATCCATAGAGGCTCTTGAATGAAAGGCTACTGAAGTGGAAACTGACCTGGTAAAGTGAGGCTTGACTTTAGCTGATAGACTCATTTTATTTTGTAGATAAATAAAGGTGATGCAGTCTCTCAACCATTTTGACAAAGTGACTGTGGAAACTGGCTTGCCTAATCTAGGACCTGAAAAGGACAGGAACAGTTGATCCAATTTTCTGAACGATTTAGTCCTGTTTAAGTAAAAACATAATTGTCTATGCACATCCAGCAAATGCAAACAATATTCCCCTTTGATTGAAATGTTTGGAAAGAAAACTGGCAGGTCAATGGACTGGTTAATATTTGAATCTGAGACAACTTTGGGTAGAAAGGAGGGGTTAGTCCGAAGGGATACTCTCTCTTTGTGAAAAATGACGTATGGGAACTTTACACACAAGGCCTGTAATTCTGAAATTCTCCTAGCTGAGATGATGGCTATCAGGAATAAGGTCTTCCAAGACAAAAAAATTTTATATCACAGGTGGCTGCTGGCTCAAAAGGTTGACGAGTCAAAGTGTGTAAGACTATTATCAAACTCTAAGGTTCAATGGGTTCCTTAAAGGGTGGTTTTAAATGCATGACTCCTTTTACGAAGGTTTTGCAGAGATGGTGAGATATCAAGGAAAAATCATCGAAGCCATTATGGAAATTTGAAGTAGCTACTAAATGGACTTTGATAGTAGAAAATGAGGCTCCTGATTGGAGCAAAGTTGACAAATATTCTAACTCTTTATTAATCAGGGCTGAAAAGGGGTCAAGTCTTTCTTCTTAAGACCAGATCACAAATCTGTTCCATTTACTATGATAAAGTTTCCTAGTGGATGGTTTATGGGAAGCCAGAAGTATCTTTTGTACTGGGGAAGATACATTATTCTGCCTGGCAATTGCCGGAACTGGAGGTACCAAGCAGTCAACTTGAGGCTCAGTAGGCTGGGATGGACCAGCCCCTGTGGATGATACAGCAGTCCCGGAGTTGGGTCCAGAGTCCATGGGCAGTGAACTAGATGAGACCAAAGAAAGGGGAGCCAGACTTGACTGGGTCAATAGGGTGCAATGAGGATTACTTTGCTTCTCAACCTTTGCTCTTTCTTCAAAAACTGTGGTATTAGAGGAAAGTGAGGAAATGCATAAAGCAGTCCCGAAGGCCAATCGTGTATTAGAGTGTCCCCTTGTGGACTCCCCCTGAGGGGGGATTAGGGCAAAGTAGCTGCTGCATTTGTGGTTTGTGGGAGATGCAAACAGATTGCAGCAAGGCTGACCTCAATGACGAAAAATCTGCGTCACTACTATGGGATTGAGAGACCACTTGTGAGGCAGGAGAATGCTTCTGCTCAGTTTGTCCACAATCATGTTGGAATTCCCAGGAATGTGCATTGGTATCAGAAAGCGGTTCGCCCATTGGCATACTCTCAAGCTTCCTGATATAATGGATAGGATTTGATTCCTCCCTGTTTGATGCGGTACTAGATGACCGACATGTTGTCTGATTGGATAGCGATTGTTACCAATGGAAAGGCAGATTGGAATGCTTGCAATGCTAGAGGCACCACCCTCAGTTCTAGGACGTTGATATGCAGATTGGCCTCTAAGGGGGACCAAGTGCCTTGGACTGTTTTTCACTGAAAATGCTCCCCCCCACCCCATCAGGGATGCGTCTATTGTCACTAAGGCCTTGGGTTGAGGGGGTGAAAAAGGGCAATTCCAAAACTCCTCTTCTGGCTTCATTCACCATTTCAGATCCTGTTTTCAATGGTTTGTAATGCGGCTTGGGTAAGACATGGGGTGTGTTAATAGAGACCACTGTGACGCTAGCAGCCATTGAAGCAGCATCATGTGGAATCTCGCCAGGGGAACTAGGGTGATTGCCGCTGCAATTGACCCTAGTAGTTGTACGACTAAGCAAGCTGGGACTATGTTTTGAGAGAGTATCGCTTGGAGCTGAGACCTTAACCTTTGTAATCTGTGATGAGGTAAAGCAACCAGACAAGATCTCTTATCGAATGTTGCTCCAATGAATTCTAAGCTTTGAGTAGATACCAGTTTTGACTTCTCTTTGTTTATTGAGATGCCTAAGATCTGTGCCAGTTCTAGAGTGTAGTGTAAGGCATAAAGCAGTAGATGCTTGGTGGGGACAGTAAGGAACCAATCATCTAAATATGGAAACACCCAGAATCCTTGCAGTCTCAAATGAGCTGCTACTACTGCCATACATTTGGTGAACACCTTGGGGGCTGTGGTGAGACCAAAGGGCAGCTCCAGAAATTGGAAATGATTGGCTCCCAGATGGAAGTGGAGATATTTTCTGGAGTGTTTGTCCATTTTTATGTAGTAATACGCATCCTGAAGATCTATCAAGCACATCCAATCATCCTTTTCCAGAAATAGAAGGATAGACTGAACTGTGAAAATCTGAAATTTTGCCTGGCTGACAAACTTGTTCAAGATATTGAGGTTTAGAATTGGCCTCCAGTCCCCTGTCTTTTTTGGCACTAAAAAGAGCCTTGAGTAAAATCCAGATCCTACTTGGTCTGGTGGGACTGCTTGGATGACTCTTTTTTTGAGCAGCTTTACAATTCCTTGAATTGCTGCATCCCTTTGAATAGGGATTCACCTTTGCAGCTTTGGATAAAGATCGAAGGGGATATTTTAACCTCTGGTAATTATTGTCTGCACCCAAGAATCTGATGTTATTGAATGCCAGGCTAAGTGGTGCAGAGAGAATCATCCCCTGACGGCTTCCAAAGGCAAGAAATTGGGCTGCTCTTCATATGCGCTGATAGGGCTGTTCAGAGAAGGAATCCATGGAGCCCTGGTTACACAGGCCCCCTATGCCAAGGGAGGGGTATCATCCTGATGAATTCCCCCCTCTGCCCCGGGGAAAAAACTCACCAGGTTTGACACGAAAAGGCCCTTGGGACTTCCTGAACCATCTTTCCACTTCACTGATTCCTGGTATAGGATTGCTGAGGAGTGGAAAAACATATGCCCACACCAGACAGGGTCTTTCTGTCCTTCTCACACCTGACTAATGTGTCTTTAACTTTTGGGCCAAACAGAGAAGAACCATCAACAGGAGCATTGACGAAGGAAAACTTGAAGGGATCCGCAAAGTCACACAAGCACCTCCAGGCGTGACGTCTTATGGCAATGCCTACACCCGCTACTCTGCCCACCCCTACAGCCGTATGTGCAATCAACCGCATGGATGAGTTAGTGATGGATTCTACAGTGGCAAGCTGGGAGGCAACCTTCTCATGTACTTCATCAGACACTGCTCCTGCTAAGGCTCCTGAAAGCTCAGTGATCAGGTCCCTTTGAAGACATGTAAAATGTGCCAAATAATTCAACAACTGTATGGCAAAGGTCACTGAAGAATAAACCCACTTCCCTAATCTGAAAAGATCTCGGGGTCCTCGATGGGGTTGTAATGCCTCTGGCCGCTAAGAGCTGATCTACCAGTCTCACTACATCAAGCTCCAAAAGGCTCCTGGTGGAATGAATGGACATCCCCGAGGGAGATTCTGGTTGATCAATAAAGAGACTGAGCTGCTGTCCAACAAAGGGGTCAATGGATGGGGAATATCAAGTCCTGGCTAGGGTTTCGACCTTCGGTACCATGGTCGAATGACCAGAAGCTTGTGATGGAGGGGGAGTGACCAATTTTAATGGGGAAACTATTGTTGGTGCCAAGAGGGTCTGCAGTACTATGGAAGGGGTTGGAACTGTGGTGACTGTAGTCTATTCCGTAGTCAAGGACAGCACCATGGAGAGAGTCTTACACTCTGGTGCCGAGATAGATGTCGGTGCCAGTTTAGATTTTTTAGTCTTTGGTTTAGTATGAACCTGGTCTTTAGATGTTTTTGGTTCATGTGAATGAGGAGACGTTGGGACTGAGTGGCTCCTCTTCTTTGTTTTTTTCTTAGGAGGTTTTGACACCTCCACCTCAGACAAAGCCTCCAAAAAAGGTTTTTTTAACAAACCCTTTAAGATCAACTTATTTTTATGCTCTGCTAAGGTGCAGGCACTAAAGCCCTTACAGAGCTCGCATGGAGGTTGGACTTGTACATGTAGCACTCCTAAACAATATATGCAAGAAAGATGCCCATCTGAGTTGGGCATCTTCCTACCACATTTGTCACACTGTTTAAAATCTGTAGCACCTTTTTTTTGTCAGCCATGTCAAAAAAAAAAAAACAAATTACCACACTGAAAGTCATTCACCCCACAGACACAGTGATAGACAGAACAGCAAGTGGAAGGTTTTTTTTTTTTTAAGTAACAACAATGGTAATGCAGGAATACACAGAAGTGAAGAGAGAAAGACGAAGAATACCAATGATGGTATTAGAAAATTACCAGATGTAAGAGGGAAGGGAGGGGACTATGGTAAAGAAGTAATAGGAGAAAAATGGTAATAAGGGAAGATAAACAGTACTCACACACTAATTCAATATTCTATATTAAACAACTAGAAATAATAAGGTTTAAGACAGAAAAATAGTGAAATAGTGAAAAAAATCAACATTTACCTTGAGAGCAGACCTGACACTTATTGAAACTCTACACAGCAAACGAGATCTGGGGGAAGGGAAGAGAGGCACTATGGTTAACCTTAACTGGAGAGTTTCTGCTGTCACAAGCTTGTTATATTGGCTGAGTCAGTTCTGAGGACGGAACCAAAACCCAACTGTCATGAATGAATGAAGATTGACAACATCAGATCATCAGTTTGGGACAAGAATGGATATAAAAGAACTTGAGCAAGAAGGAGTGTATAAATATTTAGGAATTGATGAAGGATCAACAATAAAACATGAACAAATGTGACTAAAACTTAGTAAGGAATACTTTAGAATGCTTAAATTAATCCTGAAAACACCGCTGACATCTAGGAACAAAATTCAAACTATAAACCAATTTACTCTTCATGTCCTATCTTACAGTTTTGGAGTGATTGACTGGCCCCAAAATATGCTGGATAGTTTGGACAGGAAAACAAGAAGGATGCTTCATGCTCACCAAATGATTTATAAAAATCAGTGCATACCAAGATTATATATTCCCCATTCTGAAGGAGATATGGTCCTCCTTGAAATTGATTACATGTATAAATCTGCAATCGTGGGACTGTACACATATCTGCTGACCTCACAGGATGCAAATGTAGTGAAAGTTTTAAAACATGAAGAGAATAAATCTAAGTGACTTCGCTGCTTAGTCTAGCAGAAGCATATTAGTGTCAAGCAGGAATGGAAATCAGACCAGAAGTAGATAAAAATCAGGCAGCTACTTAATGCACCAAGAAACAAAAGAAAGAATATAAGGTGAAGGACCAGATGAAAAAGCAAGAAATATCTAAAATGCATAAATATAATTGCAAGTATAGAAAACTTCTCAAAGAACCTCATGTTGATCAGGATCGAATGCAGGAATGGTTAAGGAGAGGCAAATTCAAACCAAGGGATGAAAGGTTAATATTGGCTCACCCAAGACAGTTGACTACGTACACATTGGTTTACAAAGTCCATTGGTCATGTGGGAGAAACAGATAAATGTAGGTTTTGGGAAAAAGAATTGGAAACAGTTGACACCTCATTGCTGGTTGTGACATACTAATGGCAGAAGGACTGTATACTGAAAGGCATAATAATATGGCAATACTGATGCACTGGGTATTGTGCAAACATTATAGTACTGAAGTGGCTGAAAAACACTGGAAACATAAGCTACAAAGCATCACAGAAAATGATGAAGTCTACATCACATGGGATCACCTATTACTAACAGTTCAAAAGATAGATGCTAGAAAACCAGATATAGTGGTCCATGAAACGAAGACAAAAGTAGCATTGATAATTGAAATCCCCACACCCAGTGACTACAGTATATTATAGCATACAGAGAGACACAAAGTCATAAAATATCAGGATTTGCAGGCAGAAATGAGAGCAATGTGGAAGAAAGATAACCAGACAGTTCCAATAGTAGTAGGAGAAACGGGTCTTATAAAAAAGAATCTACAATCGTATTTAGATACGTCACCAATACATGTAACTCTGAACGAATTGCAGAAGGAGTCATTACTGGGTACATTGTGCGTGCTGCAAAGAGCACTTCTGGCTGACATCAAAGATTGAGACAGTACCAATTTCATGAACTTTAATTGTATTTTGACTTAGGAATGGGGTCCATTCCCGTCATG
Source organism: Protopterus annectens (assembly GCF_019279795.1). NCBI lineage: Eukaryota > Metazoa > Chordata > Ceratodontiformes > Protopteridae > Protopterus > Protopterus annectens. The sequence continues at coordinate 1,902,513,442 of NC_056737.1, forward strand.
GTATTAGAAACCCAAAAAAACTGGAGAAATTAAACTGAAGGCATATATTTTTGAGTGCCTGAATTACCTTTTTTCTATATAAACATTTCCTGAAAGCTTTTTGACTACCTTTTAACTTAGGAGACAAAACGTCTCAAAATAATTTTTTGCAACTGTAACTAATTCCTTTAATGCACTTGTGTTGCATTTAGTCAAGGCCTGCTATGAGATAAGGATTTTTTATTTTGTGTCCTGGGAACACCTAGCCAATGCTTCTGTGCGAGACAATCTCAGTTTTCACTCCCATAAATTCATTTATGAAGTTAGAGGTAAAGCAAGGCACCACTAGAAAGTCTTGTACACTACACAACACAAGATCAGATACATTATTCTAAGGAATTTAGCTAAAAAGTCACTGGAAGATATAAAACTATGTTTCTCCACACCACACAAAACAATCTCCAAATTTCCCAAAAGAAATACTGGAACTTAATAAACAAAATGACAGGTAGCTCACCACAGGAAGATCCCACTAAAGGAGACCAGTCTTATAACTTAAATAAATTCAATATTTTTAACCAGGGTGTGCTCATACCATATCAGCTCTAAACAGGCTAATTAAGTTATTTTCTTCCAACAAAATTCCCTAATATCATATGCCTAATGAAGGCCCCTTCACCCTCCTTAGTTACGTTTCTTATGCTCACAGACACAGTGTTTCTTGTCTTACACTTGTTATACATCAGGTTGCTTTATGCTGAACATGTCATTTGGATAAATACGCATGCAAGGTCGCAGAAGAAAGCAGCCTGTTGTTGGGCTACCTAAAAATACCCAGGAAAGAGGTGGTGTTCATTTATTTGTTTACTTTGTTTTATCTATTTATTGCCATAGTTATACTGCTGCATATGTGTACTCCGTACATAACACATCTGACTTACAAGGCCTGCTTTGGTTGGAACTATATTCTTCTATTTTAGCCACTAAAATGCATATCCATACCGAAGGTCTGAACAAAATTCTTTCATCTTACAGTGGAAACATTTCTATCCATTATTATACTACTAACCTTATAAAAAGCAAAACCTTCAAGCTCTGCTCCATACAATGTATTCAGTTTAGAAGGTTTAAAAGTGATACGAAAAGCCATGGATTTAAGTGGTGGGATATCAGATGTTGCTGGAACCACACTAAAAGGGCTTGTTACTGGACAATTCCATGATATAGTAATTTTTCCTTTTGTATGATTTGTCAGTTGTAGAGGAACCGGTTCACCTTGAAGGTGCTGTGAGCAGTCACCAAAGTTATATTCCTTAATATCAGCACTAACATGAGGCGGAAACATACTGATGTCATTGCTGATGTGATCATCAAAGTATTCACTCATTGGCTCAGTTTGTGGAAACATCTCTGGCCCCTTTCCTTCAATGTCCTAGAAAGAAAGAAAGCACACTAATTTGAATAAATCAAAACATCATACTTCAAATTTAAGTGCACTGTCTCTTCAAAGACAAATATTCAGGAGAATCATCTTATAAATATGTAACATTTTTGTAATGGTTATATCAATAATCTTTAAATCAAACCACTTAGCTGGAAATCTGTCATATAATCCCATTGCTTCAAATACATTCATGTCTTAAGATTTTTAAAATGGAATTTTAATTAAATATTCAAAAAAAACACATAAAAGTAAACATTTCTAGTTAAACATTCATGGATATTTAACATAGTAGTGAGGCCAGTTAAAATCTCTTAAAGGAAGCTATAGACTCAGAGAGGTATCTGAGAACATTCTGATGATATGGCTGACTGGAAATAAGGTTTAGAAATGGCTAGCACCCAGAATACAACCCTTTGGCAGGCTTGCAGTGGGCATATAATCCTATTTGTAAAATCTGATTCAGTAATCCTTCCACCACTTCCACCCTAACATTTGCAGACTGATGCCATTATTATACTGAGGTTTAAGTAAAGAATGCATGCATAAGCTAATGCAGAGGCAAAGGTGCGTGATTCTTAGTTCTTCTATATGTATGTTATGCTTTTCTTAATACCTGATCCTTAATACCAGATTTCAGAATGTGGGTTGCAAATAGATATGTAGTGTTCTCCTTAACTAGGATTTAGTTTGCTCTAATCAGTAGTAGTGTGTGGGGTTGGATATTTGCTATTCTTAAATGCCTTTTTACGGCCCTGTGTATATTGTTTGCCTAAAATAGGCTGGTTTAAAATTAAACAATACATATATTTTCCACACCTACTTCTAAGTGTATAAAAGCTGACAAGTTTAACGTAAAATATTTCTAATTTTTTGTTACTGAGGATCACTTGTCTGTGATGAATAAAGGCCTGTTGTTTTGAAACACTACCTGGGTTTTATGACTTTTGGAAATAATTGTGACTAAGCTCATCAATAAAGTCTCTGTTTTTTTATTTTTTTTATTTTTAAATAATGTTTCTGCAGATACAGTGTCTGTTCTGACAATGGCAATGCATGCAGAAGAGCATGCATATACTCTGCTAAGGGATTTATGTCCCCACACCTTGGCAGTGGTTATTGTTCCACATCTCCCATAACCCTTACAGAAATTAGAAGCTTCACAACCTCCTCATTCATTCCACTGTCTATGATTACTACAACCAGACAATTTACTTCATATTTTAACATGCATCACAAAATTTTAGGAAAAAAAAAAGAAATGCTGTGTGGGTCCCCTAACAGATAACAAAAAAACACTGGAAAACAGACATGATATAATGCCTTTTGTTGGACCGTCATGCGTTTTGCATTTACTTGAGCTTATGAGCTGACCAAAGGCCTTCATCTTGAATTATTAATTTACTGATGTTAGATACAGCGCTTAAATATCCTATTCTTGGTGTTGGCTGTCAAGTCTGGAGCACCCTTTGGGGATGGGTTGGCTTAATGGCTAAGGTGTTTACATCACAAGAACAAGACATAGGGTTTGATTCTCACCTTTGGCAACTGTGTGGCTATTGGCTTGGCATAAAAAAGTCTGTAGACTGATTGCCTAGAATTTACCAATGAATATCCATTTTTACCTAGAAAGGGAGGTACATCATTTATTTCTTATTGGCTAAAAAGAGACACTTGGAAAATGCTAGTGTGGAAAAAATGTGCAACTTGGATGTTTACTACAACTTTACACTTTAGAGACAAACACAGTGTGCGTAGGTGTGCGTGTGTGTGTGTGTGTGTGTGTGTGTGTGTGTGTGTGTGTGTGTGTGTGTGTGACTGTGAGCTTAATCTGTAAGTTGTTACTCTCCCCCGGATTTGCTATTCTTCCGTGCAGGACTAGCTTAGTCCTGCATGGAAGTCGCCATTTAGGAGCAGAATGGCAGCGTGCCATGCATGTTAATGAAGGCACTGCCTGAGCTCCTCATCTTACATGGAGCATGTACGAGTGCAGGGGGCATGTCTGACAGCAAATCTCACAGAATATACATGCCCCCGCAATGAAGAATAGCAGAAAGGCCAAAGGAATGAGCAAGACTAATCATAGGTGTCCCCATATCCCCAGCAACATTCCCCCATGTGTACAACAGCAATAGTAAATGCATATAAAATAAACAAACCTTTTTTTTTTTTATGAACGCGATTAAAGCTAACCGTAGGTGTGCGGGTGTGGTCATCGCTTAGCTACAGTTAATGCAGCTTAAATGGCCAAAGAGGATAACAAGGAAGATATATGCAAATGAAGCAGTATAGCAATAATGTAGTGGGCAGAGAATTCGCCTTCTGAGCAGGGCATTCCCGGTACGGGTCCCACTGCAGCACATTCCATTTTCCATGTGAAATCAGTTTATGAACATGTTTTTGCTGTATAACCTTCTAAATAACATATAATTGTGAACTGGAGTACTGCATTAAATGCACATGTGAGGTGTCAGTTTCATAATGTTGCAAAATCCCCAGATAAGCACGTGCCCCATACAGTATATGTACACAGGAATCATGGATACAAATGGGAGGTAAAATGTGTAATGAATGACAACTTCATACAGCTTCCAAATCCCCCACTTTCCCAAGAACCATCAGATATTACTGTGTAAATCAGTGCAGTTGTAAGTGGGAGTAAGCACTAGTAAGCAAGTGTAAGCACCAATAAGCAGTAGTAAGCAGCATATTGACACACTAGTAAGCGTGTTTAAGCCCGTTTGTGTGGGAGTAAGCAATACGCACACAGGTTAAGCAATTCTGAAGCTAACTCCCTGTAAGCATAAGTAACCGACGGTTAGCATTGCTTACCCTCCATGCAAACCCGTGCAAACCTGCTTACAACTGCTCAAAAGTGCCTTAATCACTCTGTATCCAACAGCCCTTGTTCTGCCCAGCAACAAAATAAACAACCTTGCAGGTCTTGAACGCAGGACCCTATACACTATAGTCACAGTAGTTAAGCCATCACAGCAGTACAGAAGAATGAGGTATCACCAAACAACTCCTCACTATAGTAAAATCAAACTGAACCTGTGAAAGGAATCAGTATATCATATCTGCTATAATCCAATACAGAACATAAATATGTGAACTGTAGTACAGCAGTAAGCCCAGATGGGAGGTGTAATTGTAACACAGTGTTGAAGTCCCCAATAAAACACAAGGACCCCATACAGTGTATGTACACATGAATCATGGATACCAGACATATATATAAGATGTAATGAATAATAAATCAATGCCAGGTAAGCAATGCTAAGCATTGCACAGGCCAGCTTAGGGGGTGTAAGCAATGTGTAGGCCAGCTAACTCAATGTGCCCAGTGTAATACCCCTTTAAACAATGCCAACCTTAGGTAAGCAGGTTTGCCCATAGCCTAGCCTTTTCAAAACCATCCAATCATGGTAAAGTGCGGGAAATCGACCCTACTTAAACCCAACAGGCGGGAATACATCTCATAACTGGCTATAGCTTCCCCTTGCAGGCACCATGTCAGGAAGGGGAACGGGAGTGCATTTTCAGGCCCATCGCTGGTGCATCCAGGAGTCCAGAGTCATGACAGGACTCCTTGTCAAAGACCATGAGCAGAGACTGTTGCAGGGCCAGTACCGGGGTTCCCAATATAAGGCGGAAGCCTGGGACTGTCTCACCCATGACCTTACCAGTGCCGCTGGCATACCCCAAACTGGTGAGCAGGTCAGGCATCACTATGCTGACCTGAAGTTGTGTAAGGGGGACCTCTTGGAGCAGTGGATCCAAGAGGCTAGAACGGCAGGAGATGCCCCAGCTGTGTGTAAGTATCACTCCACTATGTGTATAATAATTGCCAGCTCATTTATATCATGGATAGGTATGGCTAAATATTCCTCTTATGTCCTTCACAGCTGCAAGTGAGCGGGCCGTGAACCAGGAGGCCCATGGAAATCACCTGGAGAAGTTGCAATGCAAGCCAGGTCAGTAATACTCCTGCATGTACTGTCATAGGAAATAAATCTAAAAGTATTAGTACATTAATTGCCTGTATAAAACCTGCATTGTTTAAGGCAAGTACTGCATACACCGGAGAATATGGCAGGAAGAGTCTCATATAGTTTGTAAGTAAATAAAAGCATAATAGCCTAACAATAAAGGTATAACTGCTGGACTGCATGTGTATACTCTGGTATCATATGGTAATATACATTTGCAATCACGTAATAGTACTGTTGTATTAAGAACTGTTACCCACACTGTGCACCATAAACAGAATGTGTAGGAATGCCTGTATATGACTGCTGTAATCCCCAGAGGCCATTTAGTACAACTGAGAGACACATAGACAGAAAACAAAGAAAAGGCAGACAACAAAACCCAAACAGCGCATGCAACTGAGATGTGAACTGTTGTAATTTTAGCACACACAGCCATGGTTCAAATCCTGGCAGTGGTAGTAGTCTGCAAACAGAATCATACCCCACAACTGTACAGATATGTGCAGAATGTCCAGTAAAGTGTCCCATATATGTTGCCTGTCAACCTGCTGCCCCCCTGGGAAATCAGTGGGATGATCCCACATGTATAGGCAGAAAACAGGAAATACAACTGATTGACACACATCTATGAGAACAAAGCTGGCACTTTAGCAATTCCCCAAAACCTTATGAGAATAATAAGCCACATATGTCTCATTTACACCCCCATATTGCCAAGCTGTGGCCAGAGTGTGTACAGTAACAGAGTGAAATGTATGTGCATAATAGTAATGTGGAATCTGGTACTGCTGTGTAGCAACATTCAGGACGTGCCAACAAACATTTCTCCTACAGGTTTGTCAGATACCAACACTGTGCCCAGAAATACAAGAATGATACCCTGTACTAGTACTGTTTACTTTGGTATTATATGGCATTGTGACTGATGCAGTTGCTCTGAATAATAAGGTATTACTCATCACTGTCATCCACACTGTCCTACAAAATATAACTGTCCAGGAAATCCTGCATATGAGTGCTGTAATACAAGTCCAAAATGTGAAAACACAGGAGAATTATAAGACAGAAAGCAGATAGGAGATACACAGCAATATCTATAAAGCACACACAACTCTGAAGGACAGTGTTTAAGTTGTAGCAGACACAGCCATGGTCTGAATCCTAGGAGTGGAAGTAGGCTGCATACAGAATCATACACCGCAACTGTACAGATAAGACCAGAATGTCCAGTATATGGGCCCACATCTGCTGTCTGTCACCCTGTCCCCCTGGAAAGTCTGTTGGATCATCCCAGATGTTTAGGCAGAAAACAAGGAATACAACTGATTGTCACACATCTATGAGAACAAACCTGTCACTCTAGCAACTCCCGAAACTGTTATGAGAGTAATAAGTCAAGCATGTCCTATCTACACCACCATGTTGTCACGCTGTGACCAGAGTGTGTACAGTAACAGAGTGTTATTACCACTGTGGTCCCATATATGCATGTGTAATCTGCAACTTTGTGTGGCAACATTTAGGTAGTGCTAACAAACATTGCTCCCAGGGGTACGTCGGATAGAAACACTGTGCCAAGAAATATAAACCTTGATACCCTGTACTGGTACTGTTTATTCTGGTATTGTATGGAATTGTGAGTGTTGCAGTTGCTCTGAATAATAAAGTATCACTGATCACTGTCACCTACACTGTGCTACATAATATAATTGTGTAGGAAAGCATGTATATGTGAGTGGTAAATCACTAAAGGTTGAAGAGGGCAATAGTCTAGATATGTCCCGGTACACCTGCATGTGGTCTAGACATGGCCAGAGTCTGTGCAGAAAGAGTTGGATAGCTATGTGCACAACATCAATCCAGAATCTGGGAGTATGTGTAGAAACAGTTAGTGTTAACAAACATTCCCTCCACATGTATAC
>NC_056737.1:1902525778-1902565778 GCF_019279795.1 Protopterus annectens
GCTGTGAAGGAAGGTGTTGTGGGTTTGTGGACCTGATGTCTGAATGTACCCCACATATGGGTATGCATATGCATACATATGTACACATATATAATATATGAACACACACACACATATCTATCTATCTATATATATATATATATATATATATATATATATATATATATATATATATATATCGACATGTATGTCCACAAATATACAGATACCCATGTGTAGACATAAATATGAGCACATATATACCTCACTTATATCTACACATATATAGATATATACCTATATGCACATGTCTACATATATACAAACACACACACAAACATATATGTATGTAAACACATGTCCCCTGTATTACTACCACAGTGATGCATGCTATGTGCGAGGAAACAGCACACATAACAATACGCACAGATATCTACAGCTGACAGTGTGTGCAACATGGATGGGTATGTCACATGTTAACCCCTTGTTGGGACCACATTGCCCTCATCTGTGAAGTATGGAATGGAAATATGGGGAAGTATGGCAGGTATAGTTGTTGGAGGTGGTCAGGGTTGGTAGATATAGATGACAGTCTACAGGGTGGTATGTGACACATGTGGTGGGTAAACACCCTGGATGGTGAGTGTGGTCTGTGATATGGACACCCCATGGGCTCCAATATGGACACAATGGGAACAAGCCTCCCACCCACTGCTACTCACAACAGCAGTCCACGTCCTGCAGGTGACTGGCCTGGAGACTGAGCAGGAGGAGCATGTTGGCCCTGTGAATGTGTACTGAGTGCCTCAGAGTGATGTAGCACATCCCACATGTTTTTGTGGAGCCCGTTATGGAACAGACCCTGGACCTGACCTCAGGGGACAGGAACATGTTTGTGTGTGCCCCCAGGGGGGGACAACATCCCCTGGGTTGGTTCCATCTGATGGTATTGCTGGACGAGGACATGAGGAGGCCCTAGGGTGGGACACAGATGTGATGTGGCCAGGTAACATGGGCAGATGGGTTTGGAGAGGTGGCTCTGCTGGGCAATAGTACATATGCATGTTACTGTGTCACTGTTATAGAACATATGTTGGTAGTAATAGTTTACACAATCCCAGAACATGTCCAACAGCATGCATAGATATCCCCAATAGCACCGAATTTCAGATGTGCAGCAATCACAAAGCAGCCATACATCAGGCATATAAGGAACCATAGTGGCCCTGACAATGGCGTGCAGGTGAATAGTCTGTAACAGGCCAGCAATGACAGTGGCCACACAAGGAACATTGCTACAATCACATAGCAGAAAGTGTGGTACAATACAATATCTGTCCCACTGTTAGGTAAGATGTAGCCATACCTAATGAATTGTGTGTACAGTTTGTTGTGGCTGATATGGTGGGAGGATGACAGAGATGTGTATTAAGAACTGTGGTAACCTTGCTGTATGAGTTGCTCAGACCTGTTTCCATCTTAATGTCTATCAGCCAAGATGTCCCATGCATGTGTGCCAACATATTCAGCAGCTGAAAATGAAGTGCTGATCACGTATTTAATCCAACACTACCCTGTGCTCTTTGGCAGGGCCGTCCTTGACCAGCAGGAGTGGACCACCCTGTGGAATGACCTAGTCCACAGGGTCAATAATGTCAGACTGCACAATCGCAGTTATGAGCAGGTTTGGCATCATTGTACTGACCTGCTTCGCAATGCCCGTTGGCATACTGCTACAGTCCTGGGGGGATTACCTTGCCACGGGGGGGCCATGCCATCCACCCCTCCAACACAAGTGGAGGAGCTCCTGGCCAGCCTCGTGGCACCTGCCCATCCGGCCAGCCACCAACCACCAGACACTTTTTGGAGGTGGGTGCCACCGATACACCGGCCGAGGAGCGTGCAGGTAAGGACACAGGGCACATCAGTAGACCACTGTTGCATATACATCTGCATCGGTACAGGTAGATCATGAATAACTGACATGTCATAGATATATTGTGTTGCTGCATATTAGTGATACACAGATGTCCAGATGTGGTAGTATTGTGGAAATGTACCGTTGATGTATTGTAATACTGCACCCACCCTGTAGCACTGCCACAGGTGGGCCACTGACATTGCATCTCTCACCCTCTTATGTGGGTCCCTCCAGGATAACACCAAGGCAGCAGCCTGTGGCTGGTGAGTATGGTTTATGTAGATGCTTGCCAACACACCGGGCATGTAATGGCGATGGTATATTCCATTCACACATCTAACACACCTACCCAGAATGCATGCTGTACATGTGCACGTATTGTTGCTGTGAAATACACAGCGTCACAGGGGTGACCATGATGGGGTATTGGAAGGGTATATCAGACACCTGCATGATAACTAACATCTTGTCATTGCGGAATGTGTCCACACGGAGTAACATAATGGTGAGAGACATGGCCTACAGTACGGACATGTTCGGATCAACACCCACATACAGTGCAACACCAGTGTATACACCTGTAGGACAATGACAATGGCAACTGCTGTAGAGATAGACTACAGCATAAGGCATTACAGTAATCCACATTATCAGCTGGGACTAGACTGTAACATGTGGTGTTCAGTGTATGGGACACTGCAAAGTGCCACACATGCGTAGGGCTTACTTGTCATGCATCTGCAAAAAGGCTAAAGAAGGGGTGGTGTCAGCATGACATACCAGTGCACTGCAGCAGGGATCCTAAGGATGCTAGGAATGGCTCTGTCTGCACATAGTCAGGTTCAGGACCTGTGGCAGCCATAACCCTACCCCCACAGCAATAGTGACAGCAGTGTGTGAACACCATGGGATGTGCACATGAGTAGACCTTGCAATCATGCAGAATAGGAGGACATGTGTAGGGCAGACTGAATATACAATGGCAAATGCAGATGGCCCACTCTGGTATAACCCTGCCAGGAGTAGTGACTTCTGTAGTACACACAAGAGGTGCAATACACTGTCATGATAAGGGTGTGCACACATATACCCACACGGTGTGTATGCATTGCGGTCAGCAGCCGCACACCTAACACAATCCGTACACACTGCATGTGAAGTAGAGGACATATGTCACATATCGGGCTCATGTACTGCTAAGATATGCAGTGATGTGGTCCCATGGCAAATCAAGGAAGTCAAATCAAAGGTGTGAACACCCCCATAGCCACAGTATGCTCTGATGGTTGTCAGTGTAAGAGTACTGGATTGGTCATACATAGTCCACTGATGTTGAGAGCTGTGCATCAGACATCAGGCATTCACAAATGACATCTGTCCAACTATCATACCAGGTATGTGTTGCTGGAAAACATAGGAGCTGTGAGCATTAAAACGGACATAACCAACACAGTAGTACACATTCAGCAATGGGCCATACACCTGTGATTTGTGGTGCACAGTACAAGGAAGGGTGCAGAACAGGTGCACAGAAATACCGTGTTCATGGGCGCAGTGGTATCCAGGGGAAGGGGCTTCACCTAGTGACACAGCACATGCATCACGCACATGCATCACACACATGTATACTGTTGCCAGCATGGATTGACTATAGCTGCACTGCATGCTGTCGGTACCATATGTTATGCATGTTGACAGAGGGGTAAAAGGAGGACTGTGTGTACTTTCATTGTGCAACCTCACCTGTATGTGTGTGTGTGTGTGTGTGTGTGTGTGTGTGTGTGTGTGTGTGTGTGTGTGTGTGTGTGTGTGTGTGTCCTGGTGGGTAGTTAGTTAGTCTGTAGGGTCACTCTGGTGAAGTGGAAGGAGGTTGATGCATGTAGGATGCTTGTGTGCATGTGTGTGTTTTTGCGTGGCTGGCCATGTATGCACATGTGTGATTGAGGGGGGTGTTCATACAGTAGTACCTCCCTCTGGGATCATGCAGTCCATGTACATGGACTGCCACATTACTCACCAGGAATACCTGTATATGTGTGTAATCACAGGACAGCTGATAGCATAATATGGTTTGTAGCATGGAACAGGGATCCAGAGGGGAAGGTAGACACCAGGTACACCCTTAATCTTGCATTCAGCAGAGAGGTTACCTACAACCCAAGTATGCAGCACTATAGATGCATTGGGGAAGTACTAGTCAACACCAGGGAGTGCATCCAAATATTACAGGTGTCACATGATAGGCTGAAGGAGCAGCATATCTGGCATGTATTGAGCATTACATACACATGACACACCAGTGTGTGATGTTATGGATAGAACATAGTAGCCCACACATATAGGGGCCATGCTCATGATGTCCGGACATACAGAGGGTGTACACCAAATGATAGCAGTGAGGCCATGTAAAACCACTACACACAGGTCAGGCAGGTAAAGTAGCAACAGACCTTGTGTTGTGGCCACTTGTGTAGACATTTAGAGGACTGATATGTTACTGAGTGGCATCAATGTGTGTATGTTAACAAGTGTGATGCAGGATGGGGTACCATATGTACATATACATGGGACTGTCTGTAAAGCCATAGACAGGTAGGTATTACGGAGGTGTGTGTGTGTGTGTGTGTGTGTGTGTGTGTGTGTGTGTGTGTGTGTGTGTGTGTGTGTGTGTGTGTGTGTGTGTGTGTGCATGTACTGTTAGGCAGTGCTGTACAGGTTTTAAAGAGCATTTATTGTTTTCCCCAACAGATGTTGAGGTGGGTCAGGATCCCTCCTGCATGCAATCTGATGTTGGTGGCCATACAGACACCAAAGATGATGATAGTACTGTTGAGGCACAGGTGGGGTTGTCAGGGGCCAACACTGCGAAAACATTTGACACCCCCTCTTTAGCCACCCCAACCCCACACACAGTTTCAGTGCCTATACACACCCCATCATCAGTGGCCATAGTGGATGGATAGCTGGCATTCAGTGGCAGTGCACAGAAAAGTGTGGTAACCATGCCTACTGTGCCCAGTCACAGCAGGCATAGCCAGAACTCTGGCAGGGCACCACATAGGCAGATGTGCCAGGGTGCTCGTGGTGCAGCCACTGGACACCATGCCCCTGGCAGTGGCGACATAGCTGGTACTAGCAGGTGCATGTTTCAGGCTGTCATGGCAGTGCAGGCACATATAGAACATTACCACAGACAGGGCCTGAGGCTGCAGAGGGCTGCTCTCACATCTGCAAATGACAACTCCCGTCAACTGGCTGGTGCCATCTGTGGATTAACTGAGTTCATGGATATACGGTCTGCTGAGATGATGGCCATCATCGACCGTGGTCTGTCCATGCTTGAATGTGTGGTGGGAGTGCGGTGACGGCCCGGCGGACATAGGCCAGCAATGCCAACAGCTGGTAGTCAAAGTGGACATGCTAGGACACCAAGGGGCTCCGGTAGTGGCAGTACCAGCCCCGGCAATGGGGGGCACTTTCCACCACACCACAGCAGGTCACAAGCACATGGTCCTGGCCATTCCCAGGAGGGACCTGGTACCAGTGGACATTTGTCATCGTCAGGAGAGAGTAGCACATTGAGGCCTGTACCTGGATGTGCCCATGGAATCTCTGGCAGGCAAAGTCCACATGTCTGTGGCCGGAGGCAGTGAACTACACACCCTGCCAGGTATGGTCTGCAGCTGTCCATAAACACCTGTGTAGGGCAGCCACATGGCAGAGCTGTGTGCATGCATATCCACATATTATGCAAACACATCTAGAGCAACCCCATACCTACACACTCCATATCACCATGCCTAGCTCACCGCAGTACACCCCTCACCCACACACATGGTATCAAATGAATGGCCCACCCTCGGCCTCTGGCAAACCAACATCACCTGTGAATATGATGATACCTGTTCCACATCCCTGTCATTCATACAATCAATGCAGGGACAGGCTGATATGGTTCTGATGCACATGATGACTGTACTACAATGTACTGCAGTGTAACATGTTGTAGGGAGTAAAGTGTAATGCATATATGGCAGGTAATGTAGCCGTCCAGCAATGATGCCTTATAGCTGTTAGTAACACTGGCTGAATGTGGTCCCTATAATGTTATCCATTTGTGTTGTAGGTGTACATTTGTCAGCACGAGGATGGTCTGCAGTCATATTCCACAACGGGGTATGGCACTGTGGTGACACCATGGATATAACATATCTGGGGTACTGTTGAACACATTTCACAGGTTACTAAAATGGTTATTGCCTGTGCCACATGGACAGTTCACCAGCTGAGGCATGTATACCCTGCAACCTGATGTAGACCCATCCACATATTTTACAGATCCACAGATTTACTTGTAAATATAACTCCCAACTTATCCACCCTGCTTTTACTCTCAGTTCTACTCTCAACCACCCTATTCTCAACTTACCGTCTTACCTTCATCGAACACCCGCTTAATATTCAGCCTAACCACACACAGAAACATACATCTACCTTCCATATTTCTCTCACTTCATTCTTAAATGCTAATTCCACCCCTAGCTAAGTTCCATAGGCACTCTCACCTCACCTATACCTCACCCTCAGATAAAAAAATGAAACCTCTAACCCTTCTTAAGAGCAACTTCACATCCAAACCTGATGATCCTACCTTACAAGACGGTGACATTCACCCCAACCCTGGCCCCGTATATCCTTCTCCTCTAGCATCTAGACCAAGCTTCAATAACACCTTCCTCATAGGGCATCTTAACATACGAAGTGTAAACAACAAAGTACCCTACCTACACGCCCTCCTAGACACTCACAGTTTTGACATTCTCTGCCTCTCAGAGACCTGGCTAAAGCCAGACACTAAAGATGCTGAGATTATACCCCAAGGCTATAATATACTTAGGCTTGACCGTCCTAAACGAAAGGGTGGTGGAGTAGCAATTATGTTTAAGAATCATCTCAATATCTCTACCCTTTCAGCCTGTCCAACCCAAGATAGTAAAGTGGAAGCCATCATCACTAAACTCCAATTAAATGCAAAAAAAGCCCTTTACATCATCTGCATGTACATACCACCAGGTAACAATATACCTATCTTAGAAGACTTTCTCAGTTGGGTTTCCACCAATTACCCCCAAGAAACTATAATTCTTGGCGACTTTAATATGGACTGGAATACTATTAATGCTGAAAATCCCTCCTCTCATATTAACCTAAATGGTTTTACCCAAACCATTACCTCTACTACAAGGCTTAATAAACCAAGTAAGAAACAGACTATCTTAGACTGGATTCTCATAAACAAAGTCAACATCACATATAAAGTAGGAACTATGCCTGATGACCTCAGTGATCACTGCTTAACTTATATTGCAAGAGAGAAGACTGATTGTCCACACCTCCCTAATATAAGAAAAATACGCTCTACCAAACACTTTAAAATTGACCTATTTCAAAACGAACTCAGAGCATGTAACTGGAACCCCTTAAAATCACTTCCACTTAACGAAGCAGTATTATTCTTTAATTCTACCTTCCTTTCCATTTTGGACAAACATGCTCCTGAGCGTACTATTAGAATGAAGTCTAATACAGCCCCATGGCTTTCGAATAAAACTAAAAAACTAATCCTCTCTAAAAATAAAGTTTGGGCCAAATGGAGATGCCATAGAATCAGCTCTGATTTTCTTCACTTTCGCCAACTTAGAAATCTTACCAAAAAAGCTATAATCACTGACAAAAGAAAGTTCTACTGTGAACTTCAAGAAACCCATTTCAATAAACCCAAACAATTCTGGTCCTCGATCAATACACTCCTTTCACCAGGAACAGCCAAAACTCCCTCCCCACTAAATGCTGACCCAGACACCCCTCACCAAACGGCAAATGCTTTCAACTCCTTCTTTACTGAAACTATTCCATCTCTAGCTAGACAACTGAGCACTAATAACTTCTATCCTCCAAATAATCTAGTAGACTCTTCTTACAACTTCTCTCTACAACCCATCTCTACCTCTTTCATCTACAGACTTATTTTCAAACTGAAACCTTGTACCCCCTCTGCTGACAAGCTCCCTTCCCTTTTTCTTCAAAAGGCAGCCAAAGAAATTGCATACCCAATAACTATACTCATTAATAGGACTATCCAAGAGGGAACCATCCCTGATATCTGGAAAGTCTCTCATATTATCCCACTACACAAAGGCGGTAACGCTATTGACTACTCCAACTTTAGACCAATTGCTCTTCTCTCACCTTTAGCAAAGATTATGGAGAAATGTATTCATCAGCAACTTGTACAGTATCTCTTTTTACACAACATTATAGCTAACTGACAACATGGCTTTAGACCGCATCATATCACCTCCACTGTCCTCCTTTCCTTTGTAGATACCATCAACAGCAATCGCAACAATAATCTATTCTCTTCTGCTCTATTCATTGACCTCTCTAAAGCTTTCGACATGGTTAACCACTCTTCTTTAATTAACATTCTCGAATCCCTCTCATTTGACAACCTTGCCATCAAATGGTTTAGTTCATATCTCAGTAACAGACAACAAGCCATTCTTTGGGACAACCACATCTCCTCCTTACTGCCCATTTCTATTGGAGTCCCTCAGGGCTCTATTCTTGGTCCACTTCTCTTCTCCCTTTATATTAATGATCTTCACTCTATAATCCCTCAAGCTACCTGCATTCAATACGCTGATGACTCCACTATTATTTGTTCAGCATCCTCCTCTTCAGATCTAATCTCACTAACTCAAAATATCTTCAACACAGTAGAAACATGGTTTACTAGATGGTACCTCCTTCTTAATGCTAAAAAAACTAAACTTCTCCTCTTCACCCCCACCACTCGTACCGCCCCATTAAACTTCACCATCTTTTCAAACAACGCCACTGTCATCTCTCCTGACTCAACAACTAAACTGCTAGGTATAACCATAGATAACAATCTCACTTTTGATCAACACATCAATAACACCATCAAATCAGTTAATAGAAAAATAGGATCCTTATACCGTATTAAACCATTTCTCACCCCATCTACTAGAGCTACTATTGCCCACTCCCATCTTATATCTACTCTCTTTTATGCCTCTCCTATCTTCACCAACCTCAAGAAAGCTAACCTAAACAAACTAGCAACTTGCTATAATAACATTGCCCGCTTTGCCACTGGTAACCCTTTCAGAACCCATCACTGCATTAATTTGAAACTTTTAGGCTGGCTAGAACTACAAAACTATCTTATAACCTCACAACTTACTATTGCCCACAAAATACTGTACCAACCTGATAACACCCCTACACTTGCTCAACTTTTACTCCCTTATAACAATCTTACCTCCCTTCGATCCTCTTGTAAACTCATGACCAAATCCATAAAGGCCCACAACTTAGCTGGCGACTCTTTATTCACTAATACTGTAGGTAGAGTATGGAATTTGCTACCTAGGGATATAACTCTGATCACATCCTTTCCTTTCTTCAAACAAAAAATCAAACTGTATTTCCAAAATCACTGGCTTTGTTCATGTAGTACACCAGACTAACTTTCCTCACTACCCTTCTCCCTACCTTTAACCCTACTCTGTGCTTAATAGTTAGCAAATACATTGTTTTTTTCTTTTCCCCTTTTCTGTCCTACTATACTCTGACCTACTTCTCATCTCTCCCATCTCCTCTCTCTTGTCTTCTTTTCTTTTCTTTTCTTTTCTTTTCTCACTTCTTGACTACTGTCTCTCCCTCTTTTCTTATCTTGTATTACTCCTTCTACTTCTCTAGTCTCTTGTACTTTAACTTTTTTGCTATATTGTAAATGCTTTTGGGCATAGCCTTTATCCATTAATTAAGATGCTTTGAAACTGACCTAGTACTATTCATGACTACTGTAGTTTGTGTGCATTAACTTTTGTTGATTTTATTACTAATTTTATATTTTTATTTTTATTTTTTATTTCTTTATTATTAATATGTCTCATTGTTATGTGTTGTGTGGAGCTTTTCTCCCCGGGCCTCTACTGAAAATGGAAATATATCCAGCTAGACTAGCCCGGTCAACAAATGTAAAATAAAAAATAAATAAATAAACATACACACACAGTTATTTGGCAACACTGGGACTAGACCCCTACCTAGCTATGTAGTGATACTGAAGTGTGTGGCTTACATTGCACACACCACACAGCGTTTAGGTTGAGATGTGTTCCATGTTACATGTTACATGCACGACATCCCCAGACATGTACAGTATGCTAATGGGGGATGTAATGGGTGTATATGGACAATACGTAGTGAGACATACCATCATATACACATTAACAGACACATAGCCAGACACACATCCGAGATACCAGGGCCTATCACTGCTAACTAACTTGACTGTGTGTCCAATGTGTTACAGGTAGGCTGCACACAGCACATGCATAACTGGTTTGGATTGTAGTATCAGTTACCTGTATGGTTGATGGTGACAGTGGTAACCATAACATGGTACATGGGCCATATAGCGGGTGTACCTTGGTGTTATGACAGTGTACACAGCACCCACATACCCCAGTGGATATTGTACTCCCTGAAACCCATGATGACACTCTGTCATACCCACCATCACACATTGGCCATGACTGTGATACAACCCAGAGTATACCCCAACTGTGGTACTACAGGGATATGCATCTAATGCAGTAGGGTGTTGCATTGTCATGCCTCACCTATGAGCAGCTGCAACACTATCTGTACTACTGTGTGACAATGGGTATTGTAATAGGAGTATGTGGCCTCAGAATGCTGCACCCCACAGATATACTGACATGCACAACTACACACACACGCCACAACACAATGGGTATACCATACCTATCAACCCATTTGTAAAACACTGATGTGCTGGTACTGCAAGGTTCGGGTAGCTTGTAGAGGGGAGAGCTTAAAAGGGTACATGTAATGTCCCATACAGCAGCAGCCACAACTGACTATGGCAATGGGTGTTGCATTGGTTGTGAAGGCCCTCATGGAATTCCCTAGTACAGGTGTGCTAACATACAGACACTGCTATACTCAGTCATGCACATGCACACATGTGTCAGTACAGGGGTGCATCACTGCAGGTGGACATAGCTGTGTACCTAGCTACTGTCTAAGGAGAGATACAGTGGTATCCTGTCACCTGCCAGGTGGCAGCAGGCAATCTATTGACCGACACTACTGTGGTGACCCTCAGGGTGAGAATGACATGCATCAGCCAATCCTCCAGGTGTCTCCTGCACATGGCCACTGAGATGATCAAGTTGACATGTATGCAACATGCATTACAACCCATGGTTAGTGTTTGTTTTGGAGACCTGTACACAAGCATGTTCTGTTGACTGTGGTAGTGTAGTAGAGGTACCTGTGGCATGTGCTGCATGCAGGGTGACATCTCCTATAAGAGCCAATTTTTACACAGCTGGACAGACATGTCAGTGTCAATCAAGCTTAGGTCGCCTGTACATATCCCAGCTGGACACCTGCCATCTGCACATCTGTACAGGGACTGACAGTCATAAGCTTGGTAAGTAGCTATGCAGTAGCATGAGTGTGTTGACAGATAGACGTCTGACAACAATATGTATGCCATAACTACATGTTGGAAGCCCTTACTAACATGTGCTTTACAGACGGTAGTCTACAGTTACATTCCACATGACGGATCATTACCCAGTAAGGGGTATATACTGTGACACAGCTCATACACCAGGGATACAACAGGGAGGCCTCAGTGTCCAGCTATGCCCACAGGTATGCCTGTTGTCAGTACTATATTTAGCACTCTGTTCTTGCCTGGGTTAGCACTGTCAACAGTAGTACTGCCATGATACGCTACATGCCAGTGTGACAGCACATACCCAGGGCTACTACACCTGTATGTAACACATTCACATGGATAACAGTGCTGTACAGGCCTCATATATGTCTGTGTCCCACACATGACACTCACACCCCTTGCTACTGTTATGACAGCACATAGGCACATGTATTGTACATGGCATTATGTACACTTATTACAGATTATCAGACTGGGTGATGTGACCTGGTTACCAGGGCTAAGCCATGCTTAGCAAGTATCAGCACTGCTGCAATATAACAGCTAAGCTGATTTGTGCACTGGTAAGCAAAGCCTACACTGTGTATATGCCCATACGTTTACCCATAGCTCAGAACTGCTTAGCTTTGCGCAAATCCGCTTAAAGCTGCTCAAAACTGCCTTAACCACTCTGAATCTGCTAGCCCTTGTTCTGCCCAGCAACAAAATGAACAGCACCTGCAGGTCATGACCCCAGGACCCTGTACACTGAAGTCACAGCACTTAAACACTATGCCATGACAACCCTCGACCTCTGGCAAACCAACATCACACCCTGTGCATATCATGATACCTGTGCCACATCCCTGTCATTCAGACAATCAATGCAGGGACAGGCTGATATGGTTCTGATGCACATGGTGACTGTACTAAAATGTACCACAGTACTGCTGCGTAACATGTTGTAGGGAGTAAAGTGTAATGCATATATGGCAAATAGTGTAGCCATCCAGAAATGATGCCTTATAGCTGTTAGTAACACTGGTTGGTTGTGTTCTCTATAATGTTATCCATTTGTGTTGTAGGTGTACATGTGTCAGCTCAAGGATGCTCTGTGCATATGATGATACCTGTGCCAGATCCCTGTTATCCATACCATCAATGCAGGGAAAGGCTAATATGGTTCTGATGCACACAGTCACTGTACTACAGTGTACCACTGTACTGCAGTGTAACATGTTGTAAGGAGTAAAGTGTAATGCATATATGGCAAATAGTGTAGCCATCCAGCAATGATGCATTATAGCTGTTAGTAACACTGGTTGATTGTGGTCCCTATAATGTTATCCATTTGGTTGCAGGTGTACATGTTTCAGCATGAGGATGGTCTGCAGTCATATTTCCGAACAAGGTATGGCACTGTGATGACACCATGGATATGACATATCTGGGGTACAGTTGAACACATTTCACAGGTTACTAAAATGGTTATTGCCTGTGCCACATGGACAGGTGACCCACTGAGGCATGTATACCCTACAACCTGATGTAGACCCATCCACATACACGCACACTGTTACTTGGCAACATTGGGACTAGACCCATACCTAGCTATGTAGTGATACTGATGTGTGTGGCTTACATTGCACACACCACACAGCATTTAGGATGAGGTGTGCCCAGGTTACATGTTACATGCAGGACATCCCCAGACATGTACAGTATGCTAATGGGAGATGTAATGGGTGTATATGGACAATACATAGTGTGACATACCATCATATACACATTAACAGACACATAGCCAGACACACATCTGAGATACCAGGGTTTGTCACTGCTAACTAACTTGACTGTGTGTCCAGTGTGTTACAGGTAGGCTGCACACAGCAAATGCATAACTGGCTTAGATTGTAGTATCAGTTACCTGTATGGTTGATGGTGACAGTGGTAACTATAATGTGGTACATGGGACATATACCGGATGTACCTTGGTGTTATGACAGTGTACACAGCACCCACATATCCCAGTGGATTTTGTACTCCCTGAAACCCATGATGACACTCTGCCATGCCCGCCATCACACATTGGCCGCAACTGCGATACAACCCATAGCATACCCCAACTACGGTACTACAGGGATATGCATCTAATGCACATGCCACACGCATACTAGGGTGTAGCACTCTCATGCCTCACCTATGGGCAGCAGCAACACTATCTGTACTATTCTGTGGCAATGGGTATTGTAATAGGAGTATGTGGCCTCAGAATGCTGTACCCTACAGATATACAGACTTGCACAACTACACACACATGCCAGAACACAATGGGTATCCCATACCTATCAACCCATTTGTAGAACACTATTGTGCTGGTATTGCAAGGCTCGGGTAGCTGGTATGGGGGAGCTTAACAGGGTACATGTAATGTCCCATACAGCAGCAGCCACAACTGACTATGGCAATGGGTGTTGCGTTGGTTGTGAAGGCCCTCATGGAATTCCCAAGTACAGGTTTGCTAACACACAGACACAGCTATACTCAGTCATGCACATGAACACGTGTCAGTACAGGGGTGCATTGCTGCAGGTGGTCATAGCTGTGTACCTAGCTATTGTCCAACGGGAGATGGGTTGTGTAGGGGTTGCGTGAACAGTGGTATCCTGCCATCTGCCAGGTGGCAGCAGGCAATCTACTGACTGACACTACTGTGGTGACCCTCAGGGTGGGAATGACATGCATTAGCCAATCCTCCAGGTGCCTCCTGCACATGGCCACTGAAATGATCAAGTTGACATGTATGCAACATGCATTATAACCCATGGTTAGTGTCTGTTTTGGAGACCTGTACCCAAGCATGTTCTGTTGACTGTGGTAGTGTAGTGAGGTACCTGTGGCATGTGCTGCATGCAGGGAGACATCTCCTATAAGTGCCAATTTTTACACAGCTGGACAGACATGTTAGTGTCAATCAAGCTTAGATTGCCTGTACATATCCCAACTGGATAACTGCCATCTACACATCTGTACAGGGACTGACAGTCATCAGTTTGGCAAGTATCTATGTAGTAGCATGAGTGTGTTGACAGATAGACGTCTGGCAGCAATATGTATGCCATAACTACATGTCGTAAGCTCTCACTAATATTTGCTGTACAGACGGTAGTCTACAGTTACATTCCACATGACGGATCATTACCCAGTAAGGGGTACATACTGAGGCACAGCTCACACACCAGGGATACAACAGGGAGGCCTCAGTGTCCAGCTATGCCCACAGGTGTGCCTGTTGTCAGTACAATATTTAGCACTCTGCTCTTGCCTGGGTTAGCACTGTCAACAGTAGTACTGCCATGATACACTACATGCCAGTGTGATAGCACGTACCCAGGGCTACTACACCTGTATGTAACACAGTCACATGGATAACAGTGCCGTACAGGCCTCATATATGTCTGTGTCCCACACATGACACTCACACCCCTTGTTACTGTCATGACAACACATAGGCGCATGTATTGTACATGACATTACATACACTTATTACAGATTATCAGACTGGGTGGTGTGACCTGGTTACCAGGGCTAAGCCATGCTTAGCAAGTATCAGCATTGCTGCACTATAACAGCTAAGCTGATTTGAGCACTGGTAAGCAAAGCCTACACTGTGTATGCGCCCATAAGTTTACCCATAGCTCAGCACTGCTTAGCTTCAGGCAAACCCACTTAAAGCTGCTCAAAACTGCCTTAACCACTCTGTATCCGATAGCCCTTGTTCTGCCCAGCAACAAAATTAATAGACCTTGCAGGTCTTGAACCCAGGACCCTGTACACTGAAGTCACAGCACTTAAACACTACGCCATGACCACTGTGAAAACAGCTGTTGTTTTACCAATATAGCTGCCAATACACATATTGAGTAGTAATGAACAATTGCCTTTAGTTCCTAAATTTTGTAGTCCTTGTTATTAATATGACTGTTGCATCACATATGTTGTTTTATCATAATGTACACATAGCAGATACATATGGTGAGATACATCTGGGAGGGTATACACAACTGTGAGTTTTACTCATGACAGGAATATGGTTATATACATATAATAGGTCTATATATGTCTACATGTACATACACATGTATACCCATACATATGTCTGTATACACATCTGTATAGTGCAACATATATATGGCCATGTGCACATCTCTTCGTATGTGCATATACGTATATATATATATATATATATATATATATATATATATATATATATATACACATATATGTATATGCATATCTAGATATATGTATATATAGATATACACACACACATGTATATATATATATATATATATATGTATATGCACATCCTATGTGCACAGATATGCCTAGTTATGTTGGTATATATGTAGATATCTATAAATATATGTGCATACATATCTATTCTGATATACCTACTACTGTCAATATATATGAGGATATCCATACATATGTGTGCATATGTATCTCTATATGTATATGTGTAGACATATATTGCTGTGTATATGTATATATATGAGTGTTTATATGTATATCTATGTGCATATACATATCCATCTATGTATGTCAATATCTATTTGTGTATATATCAATATAGATATCTGGAGAATTATATATACATATATGCTCACCATATGTCCTGAACATGGAGTGGAGCCCTATCTCAGCCCCCATAGTCCCAAATTCATAGTGCAAGGGGATGTCAGGTATGTATTGCAGGTATATTTGTAGACTATTGCTACTGTAATAAGGATTGTCTTCACAGATATGGTGTGTGTGGGAGGTCACATCTTCTTTTAACATGTGCGCCATTGGCTACTGACAGACATCCTAAGGACATCATAGTACAGTATCACTATTAGCACAGTAATGCTCCTGTGGGCTACAGCAGAAATATTGCCGAATATATGTGGACAGTCTGAAACATCCTGGACAGTCCAGAGGTATACGCAGAACCCCTTAGTGCAAGACATGTGGACCAAGCCTGACAATGTGGATGTCAACAGCCATGTAGATGGTTATAACACATAGCTACTAGTATACATTTGCCCACATAGGTTATGCATTCACGCACCCCTGTCTGTGCTGACACATAATAACCACTGTACAGAGGTGCCATGGCCATATAGTACCCACTAGTTATTGACATGCATCTGTACTGCATCCCCCTGCTTTGTCTGACATACATGACTGTTATGGTGGCCCAGCAGCAGTACATCTGGCAAGTATCTGGACATGACATCTCAGTAGGTAAGTACACTAAGCTGCTAGGCATGTGACAAAGCACTGTGCAGGCTACAGGCGTACTGGCTCAACACTGGCCAACATTTCCTATGGGGGATACACCTGTACCTGCATATATAGCAGGCTCTACAGGCATGTCACAGCACAGAGTAACAGACACCTGTGTGAAAGTACATAACCACAACAAATGTGAACACAGCCACAGACACTTATGGTAAGCTACCATAATATTACAGTATATAGACTGTCTGTTCAACACCATCCTCATATGTGCCACTAATGCACTAACCCTACATATACTGGCCCACTACACAGTGTGGTCGGATGCCTGTATGTGGTATGGGACATGTGTGTTTGGCCCTACAAACATGTAAGCCGATATGATAACATACAGTAGAGAAGCATGCAATATCAGATAGACCAGGACCAAGAACAATGACATCTTCACAGTCTGTACACAGGCCAAAGTACATATTAACAATACACACACTGTCGACAATCACCATAAGTACACAGACCTCAGTAATGTACACACACCTACAGAATGTTCAGGTTATGTCATCAAATATAACCCCTACTGTACATAATATGTGTAGCAGTCTGATATCTCACTGGCTTGCTATCAGATATGATGTCACTAAATATGGTCTACCGCACATATGCACCTCTTACTGCAATATATATGTACAGATGGTGACAGAGTTGTGGATGGAGGCACAAACACAGGGCCAGTATTGACATGTTGCTTTGATAACATCAAACATTTACTGTTGCAACAGGGTTTGTTGCAATATATGTCCTATGAGGGATATGAAGTCAGTAACTCTCACGGCTGTCACTATTTACAAACTGCAATCCTCACACTACATTCTACAGTTCACAGATAGGTGCTCTGTGGATAACACATGAAACAAAAGGCACCACACACTGCCCAGTCTGAAGATGACCCTACAGATGGGGGTTTCCTCATAAACATAGCACTGACATGACAGGTATTAAAACATGTAGGACAGCCATATCCACACACACCCTGTTAAACCAACATTACTCCAAATGCAGTATAGCAGCACTTACAGTCTGTAGTCAGGTCAGACACATCCCCCTCCTGACTGTTGGCCTGTTTCCACAGTATATGTTGTTAGAAGTAAATCCCCAAACAACAGATCAAGTTCCTGCTCACAGTGAATGAAAAGGCCCAACACCAACATGATGTTCCTAGATATTGGAGTGTGTTACCATGCAATTGGCTACTGGAATGTTACCACAACTGTTTCACATGTAATCAGCTAACGGAGGGCTGCAATTCATGCAGAGGCCATCAGCTGATCAAGAGCATCACTTAAAATACACATGCTACTGCCTAAGCAAAGCAGGTGTAAGTCTCCACATCCACCAGACAGGGAGTGAGAAAGACAGACAGAGGCAAAGATAAGTCAGGGAGGGGTGGGAGAGTAGAACATAAGCATGTTTGTGTCACACACCTACCAGTACAGGGTATCAAACCCCTGACGACTATGTAGTGCTATCACATGTCTATGCAGTTATTAGATGCATAACATAGGTTACATATCATATATGTGATGGTGAGTGACATCTGCAACAGTGATATGGTAGCTATATGGTAGATGTAGTACACATGGCTGTCCCCATGAACAGGTGTCAGTGTCAACACAGCCACACTCTCACAGGGATGCACACACACTGACACACTTGGCAGGGCCAGGAATACAACTCATCACTAGTGAGATTGCCACAACACAATACTGTGCAGGTATCACATGCACCACAGGGGTCATATGGAGGTTATATGGGCAAAAGGTATGTAGAGGTGTCTTGACATCAGACAGCATGCTTCAGTATGCCAATGGGGGTTGTAGTGAGTGTGAACGTGGTCATAGGCATCGTACAACACACACACAGACACAGGGTGCCAATACTGTCATGCATGGGTGCATTGCTTCACGGGTGTGTAGTGGTCAACTGTGCCAGACGGCTATACAAGGATAGGTGATAGGTATACCTTGGCATCAGGCCACATGACAATGGTCTGCAGTCAGGCTCGGGGATGTAGTGTCTGGATTTGCCCACACAGGTGGGTATTGCATTCACCATTCAGTCACCTGGGTAACTACTGCATGTGGCCAATGCTGTGCATTGCTTGCCATGTATGTGTTCCTTAGTCCATGACATGGACAGTGTCAGAGATGTGCAAAACTCCCACATGCATGTACAATGACATGTGGAACTGTACCTGGGGTGTCTGGTCCATGTTGTGTACACAGATTGTTATCATCAGATGTGCCAGTCTTTGACTCATGTGATGGGAACCTTTAATGGACAGCAGGTTGACCCTGCACCTACATTGATAGCATGATACTGGTATTCCCTAGTGTCAGCAGCATCTGTCCATGCAGGGCATGTTTTCAGGCATGGTATGTCCTTTGTGGGTCACATTTGATGGCACCACAGGTGTTGCTGGTGTCCAGTGGGGAACATAGGGAAGGTGCACTGTTGGCATGTAAGTGCCTATTGGACTGATGGACAGGGTGCCATGCCCTCTGTAGCCCACTGCAATCACACCATGGTTACTATCAGTGGGCAATATGCAGGGTACTACCAACATAGCAGCTGTTGCCTAGGCAAGTGTGTGTGTGTGTATGAGACATGGGTTGAGAGTGTTTGCTGGGTAATACAAGGGTTGCTAACTTTGTTCACCTGGCCTTGATATCACATGTGGGGGTATGGATTTGCACACCAGACTTTCGGCTATTTCACATCTGTTATCCATGCACGGAGGACATTGTGATGTATACTATGGGCAACATAAAAGACATTTGCAAAACCCACTACACAATGAGTCCAGTTGTTACACACTCACATCCACCTCCATACAGGATATGAATGACAAACACACACAGACACACACACCTGTCATGTCTCAGATTAGATCTCCTACCCAACTAGTTTACTACACTACACAGTTATAGGACATGCCACAGAGATTACTGGAGTGCTCTTTTCCCCAAAGGTGTGTTTCACAGTGAATGACATCAGCAGGATTGCCAAAGTAGGGCATTTGATCTGTAGTGAGTGTGACTAGCTTAAATTGCATTGCTCCCTACACAGACATACACAAAAACATCCACAACTGCCATGTGTGGGAATAGAACTCCTACCAGAGTTCTATATCACACTACTGCATGAAGCTGTTATAGGATGCACCATGGGGATTACTGGAGTACTCCTTCCCCAAAGGTGTATTTCACGGTGAATGACATCAGCAAGATTACCAATGTAGGGCATTTGAATTGTAGTGATTGTGACTAGCCTATAGACACACACAAAAACATCCACAACTGCCATGTGTGGGAATAGAACCCCTACCAGAGTTCTGTATCACACTACACCATGAAGCTGTTAAAGGAGGTCCTATGGAGAGTACTGGAGTACTCCTTCTCCAAAGGTGCATTTCACAGTGAATGACATCAGCAGGATTGCCAAAGTAGGGCATTTGAATTGTACTGAGTGTGACTAGCCTAAAATGCATTGCTTCCTACACAGACATACACGAAAACATCCACAACTGCCATGTGTGTGAATAGAACCCCTGCCAGAGTTCTATATCACACTACAGTATGGAGCTGTTATAGGACACACCATGGGGATTACTGGAGTACTCTTTCCCCAAAGGTGTATTTCACAGTGAATTACATCAACAGGATTGCCAATGTAGGACAATTGAATTGTAGTGAGTGTAACTAGCATGAAATGCATTGCTCCCTACACAGACATAGTAACGCACAAAAACATCCACAACTGTCATGTGTGGGAAAGGAACCTCTACCAGAGGTCCTATATTGCACTACAGCATGAAGCTGTTATAGGACACACCATGGAGATTAATGGAGTACTCTTTCCCCAAAGGTGTATTTCACAGTGAATGATATCAACAGGATTGCCAAAGTAGGGTGTTTGAACTGTAGTGAGTGTAACTAGCATAAAATGCATTGCTCTCTACACAGACATAGTAACACATAAAAACATCCACAACTGCCATGTGTGGGACTAGAACCCCTATCAGAGTCCTATATCACACTACAACATGAAGCTGTTATAGGACACACCACTGGGACTACTGGAGTACTTTTTCCCCAAAGGTGTATTTCACAGTGAATGACTTCAGCAGGATTGCCAATGTAGGGCAATTGAATTGTAGTGAGTGTAACTAGCATAAAATGAATTGCTCCCTACACAGACAGAAACACACACACACACACACACACACACACACACACACACACACACACACACACACACGCACACACGCACACACGCACACACACACTTGCCATGTCTGGGATTAGAATTCCTACTTAACTAGTTTATCACAGTACAGCAGTACCCAGTGATAGGACACGCAATGGAGATTACTGGGCAACAGCTTTCTGAAAGGTGTAGTTCACAGTGTATGACATCAGCAGCCTTGCCTAAGTAGGGCATTTGAATTGTATTGAGTGTGACTAGCCAAAAAAGCATTGCTCTCTACACAGATAGAAACACTCCTACATAACTAGTTTATCACACTACAGCAGTACGCAGTGATAGGACGTGCCATGGAGATTACTGGGCTACAGCTTTACAAAAGGTGTATTTCACAGTGTATGACATCAGAAGCCTTGCCAAAGTAGGGCATTTGAATTATAGTGAGTGTGACTAGCCTAAAAAGCATTGCTTTCTACACACACACACACACACACACACACACACACACACACACACACACACACACACACACACACACACACTTGCCATGTCTGGGATTAGAACTCCTACTAACTAGTTTATCACACTACAGCAGTGCACAGTTATAGGATGCACCATGGAGATTACTGGGCTACAGCTTTCCGAAAGGTGTATTTCTCAGTGAATGACATAAGCAGCCTTGACAAAGTAGGGCATTTGAATTGTAGTGAGTGTGACTAGCCTAAAAAGCATTGCTCTCTACACAGACACACACACACACACACACACACACACACACACACACACACACACACACACGATTGCCATGTCTGGGATTAGAACTCCTACCTAGCTCGTTTATCACACTACAGCAGTGCACAGTTATAGGACGCACCACAGAGATTACTGGGCTACAGCTTTGCAAAAGGTGCATTTCACAGTGTAGGACATCAGCAGCCTTGCCAAAGTAGGGCATTTGAATTGTAGTGAGTGTGACTAGCGTAAAACGCATTGCTCTCTACGCAGAGACACACACACATTTGCCATGTCTGGGATTAGAACTCCTACCTAGTTTATCACACTACAGCAGTGCACAGTTATAGGACACACCACAGAGATTAATGGGCTACAGCTTTCCAAAAGGTGTATTTCACAGTGAATGGCATCAGCAACCTTGCCAAAGTAGTGCATTTGAATTGTAGTGAGTGTGACTAGCCTAGAAAGCATTGCTCTCTACACAGACACACACACACACTTGCCATATCTGGGATTAGAATTTCTACCTAACTAGTTATCACACTACAGCAGTGCACAGTTATAGGATGCACCACTGAGATTACTGGGCTACAGCTTTCCAAAAGGCGTATTTCACAGTGAATGAGAATGACATCAGCAGCCTTGTCAAAGTAGGGCATTTGAATTGTAGTGAGTGTGACTAGCCTAAAAAGCATTGCTCTCTACACAGACACACACACACACACACACACACACACACACACACACACACACACACACACACACACAGGGTGTATTTCAAAGTGGATGACCTCAGCAGGCTTGTCATAGGAGGGCTACCGGGAGGGCAGTGTCATGGGCCATAACCCATTCATCTAGAGGTTGACACACCACATGCAGGCACACACAGGGTTATATTCCACAGGTACGTGTATACAGCTGCTAGATGACTAATTCCTTGTACAGTCATGTTACACAGCTAGCACTTGCACCACATAGTCCATAATGCTGCCAGATACCAGTGGATAATGTCTACAGTGAATGACATCTGAACCTCATGTGGTTGTAGCCATTTAACTGTGTGCTGGGTGGGACAGGCCTCATAATGGATGGCTCCTTGTCACAGTCACTCTCTTCCACACATCTATGTACATCTACTTTTGGCTTATTATAGTGTGTTGTCCTTGAATATATGTCTGTATTCCTGTCCACTGTGTGTGCAAAGCATGAGTGGTGCATACTGAGGAGTGTCTACACTAACATCTGCAACTGCCAGAAATGTCTGGTCCATTGTTGTTTGCAGACATGGGCTTCATTTGTTTGTGTGTGTGAGCATGCCCACTATGCCCTTAAGTACTGAATCTGTGGATCGATTCCAGGTAGTTTGTACTCCAGTGCAGTCCTTTGTGTTGTACACCTACAGGTAGCAAACTGTTTCTGCAGGGTATCCGTTGCTCATTTGGCAATATGGAGACAAATTGTGCATGCTGCTTCAACTGCATGGTACTGCTGTTAGCAGAGATATTCAGACATGTGTACTGTTATACACAGTGATGTTTTCTGTCCTCGTGTACTGTCAAGTGGACATTCTTGCTCACAGTGAGGTCTTGGGGGACAATGGTGACTGCAGCTGTCTCTGGTATTGTGGGCAGACACCTATGTATTCATGGTAAGGGAGGAGGAGCTGCAGACACTTGATGCTGGGTCTGTGTATCCAGTTCAGCACCATGGTACAGTGCTGGCAGAGGATCCCATACTTGTACACCCATCGACATGACAGTATAGGCTTATCTTGCTGTGGCAATGCCTCACAGCTGTACAGATTCACACAGGTTACCCAGAGGTAGGGGCCATGGGTCAGGACATTACCCCTATTGTGGTGTATGGGCAGGTGTGTAGCCACCCAATTATGTGTTTGTAGCCAGGGATAGTGTGTGCACACAGCTTGACGTCAGACCCTGCACATTCCATGATGCCCATGCCCCCCCCTCTGTTATTCTAACCTCTTCCATACATCATGCATACATTCTCTGATACTTTCCCTAAGGGTATCACCCCATCACAGGTGTGTGTTAGTGCTGGCCAACAGTTCATGCAGTGGGACATGGTGGACATGTTATAGGTTCATAGGTAGGTACGAGGCTATTGGCCCTAGGGCCCATATAAGCCTAGCCAAAAAATGTACCCTGGCTTTCGCTTCCCAAGAAAATTCTTTTCCTGTGCCCCTGTCGAGCAGAGCCACAGAAGTGATCCCCGGGGTGAATTTCCCATTTCCCATCCAATCATCAAGATTTTTCTTGAAGAGTGCTAATGAGGAGCTCTGTTTGACATAGATAGGTAGTCTGTTCCACAGTATGGGAAGTCTCTGGGACAGGAATCTATCCCTCTAGCATGTTCTGTTTATTGTGGTGACAAGGTTAAGGTCCCTAGAGCGTGTAGCTCGGAGGGATTGGTATTTCTTTAAGTGGAGCATGTCCAACAGCTCTGGGTTTGACATAGCTTTGTATGTTAGGCAGAGATTGCCCCTGAGTAGGTGATATGCGATGGAGTAAAGCTGTAGCTTTCTGAGACGGTCTGCATAGGGCATTTGTTTGAGGCCAGTAATCCTCTTTATGAGGTATTTCTGTGGTCTTTCCAGTTGTTGTAGATGTCTTGTGAGGTATATACCAAAAGGGGCTTTGTACTCTATAATGGGTCTAATGAGGGATGAGTAGAGGGGAACAATGACCTCTTTTTTTCTGGATGAGAATCCTTTTGTGATGAGATGAGCCACGTAGAAGGATTTCCTGACCACTGTGGCGATGTGATTATCAAAGGAGAGACTACTGTCCACCTGTGTCCCAAGGTCTCTTATCACATTTTCAGCATTAAGTAGACTACCAGCTCTGTGGCAGTTCATGGGTATAAAGTTTTTAGCAAAGGGGATGACAATACACTTTTTGGCATTGAGCTTCAGGCCATGGCTTTGACACCAGGTATCTGTCTCAGTGAGGCACTTTTGTAGTTTGTCCACATCGATAGGAGTTTCGATTATGGCTCCTAGTTTGCAGTCATCTGCAAACTTTGTTAGCCAATGACCTTCTGTGTTGGCCTGCACTTCAGAGAAGTAGATACCAAACAGGAGAGGACCCAGGACTGAACCCTGTGGTACTCCACTTGTCACTGGTCTGATGTCGGATTTGGAATCCGCTACTTTCACAGTGTGGGTTCTGTCCATGAGCTAGTTGGCAACCCATCTTGTGACATAGGGATTTACTGTGGTTTGTCCACATGGCCTTGCATATGACTTATGTGGAGTGTGTTATGCTGTTGTTATTTATTATGATTATTTATTTACATTTGTTGACCGGGAATGTCCGACTGGACGCAGGTCCATTTTCAGTGGAGGCCCGGGGAGAAAAGCTCCACAAATATTACAGACATAGTTACAGATTAAGAATCCCAGCAATTAAAATATTACAAATATAGTTACAGATGAAGAAAATAGTACATTCAGTAGAAAACTAGCATCTGTTCTATCCAAGAAGTCATAGCAGATATTAACATTTGTTACAATAAGAAGTTACTGCCATATAATAAGTAGATAGGCATGGAAGTATCAGAGCTTGCTGTAATCAAAGGTAGTTTGTGGGGTGTAAGAGAGGTAGAGGGTAGATGGAGTGGGAGAAGTTAGAGGGGAGAGTTACAAGGGCATAGCCAGCATGTTTTTAGATGCGCTTTAAGTAAAGCTTTGAAGTGGGTGAATGATGGTAGAGAGGTTATTGTGGGGAGGAAGGTGTTCCATAATTTGGCTATAGCGCTGGAGAATAGTGCTTCTCTAGCAGTGTTATTGGCTCTAGTAACCTGTAATTGATTTTTGTTGCTGGATCGTATTGGTCTGGTTATTTGGGTGTTCATGACATAACATGCATTGGCAGTAAGTGTGAGATACAGGCCTTTGGCAGAGGACTGTGAGGCATTAGGTGTTGCTGCGGGCCAGATGTGGCAGGCTGTTGCATTCGGTCAGTCCTACAGTCTCAGACCACCATACAGTATATTCCCCTGGGGTGACAGGGTAGGTGTGATAGGTGTTCATGCCAATACCGTCTATCAGTCTTGATCAGGTGGTTTGGATGATGGCAGGGTGCTAGCCACAGCTAGGGATACACCTACATGGGACACCTGCACTGCATGCTGCATTCTTCTCCTATTGCCATATACAGGTGGGGTCATACTGTACCCATTCCCCACAGCAGGGATATGACCAGAGAGGTACCTGTGAGTGGTGTTTGCATGAGCTGGGTGCATGTGTGCTATGGACACTACTTGCATCTGACACACAGATATGCATGGGGCATTCCAGTTATGCTGGCATGTGCAGGTACATCAGCTGTTTCCCAATACATCAGTCCTACCTCCTTTGTGATCTGCAAGTGTTCGGGCAGATCACCGGTATCCCCTACTACAGGACCAGTTACTGTGATGTATACCTGTATGTACAGTCCAAGGGTGTCTCCATTTCACAGTGACACAATATATACTCTATGTCTGGTGTACTTTCCCCTGTGTACTGCTTGTATATCTAGCCCAACAGCCATGCCATATCAGTCTTTCAGATAGTGATACATATTACCACCATAGATTTACAATGGCTTACTAATAGCATGTGTTATACTGGTGGGGGTTTTCTTTGGCACTGCAGTTGTGAGGGCTTGTCCCTGTCATCAGCAGTAGTGGCAATGGCCACCAGGTCTTACCTCAACATGCATACATACTAACCACTCTCACACACCATCCTAATACACACAGACCTGCATATTGTGCAAATGCTACAACCTATTCCGTTACCTTGGCCACCTCTGGGCATCTGTGCTCCACTCATATTATACCTACTCATACATGTTTCTACATTTCTACACAGGACTGGGGGGCACACCTGACTGTTACTACATTTCTACGCTGGATTTGGGGTAGGGGCACACCTGACTGTTTCTACATGTCTACATAGAAGTGTGGGGGGCACACCTGACTGTTACTATATTTCTACATAGGATTGTGGGGAGACACACCTGACTGTTTGTACATTTCTACACAGGATTGGGGGGGACACCTTACTGTTTCTACATGCCTACATAGGATGGGGGGGCACACCTGGCACATGTACACATTTGCTATGACTGTATTGGCATGTCAGGTACTCCATTTCATTCTGTACTCTAACCTATCATGCTGACTAGAGGCACATCAGTGTACTACAGGTCTTAGCTTTGGTTGACCTACATATTAGTGTCTGGCTTCCTACACTTCAGAACTAACATCCCACTGCCTGACCTGCTGTAGTCTGTCTGTGTAGGCCTGGGGGGGTGGTATCCATAGGCATCATTCAGAGGCCATAGCGCAGCCTCTGTTTGTGTTTGTCTACACCTGTCCTGCTGGCTGAGACTGTTGTTGGGTATGTGAACCTCCCTGACTGGCATTTGGACACACATGTTGATCAACAGATTTCCTGCAGTGGGTTTTGTTGCCCTGTGTAGTACTGGCTACTATGGTGATCCCAGTATTTGTTACAGATGTAATGGTGCCACTATGGGTGTCTACTATATGCTGGCATACCATTCAGCCACCCGATTCCCTTGTATGCTCACATCCATACCATAGATACAGGTAACGAAACATTCTACTCCATTCGGCAATTGGTAGGTTGATTGACTTACCTTGTGGGTGTGCTAGTACAGGGGATGGTGCTGGAGGGCTGCCTATGTCAGATTCACATAGTACACTCCCTATACATGGTTGAGCACAGGTAGTGTCATGTTTGGCATCCTTTTTACTGTATGTGCGAGTCAGAGAGAGGTGTCATTCCCTGGGTCCTTACTGTGTCAGTGTATGTGCTATGCGTTGCCTCTTTGCCAAGGCCAGGGCATACTGGGGCACACCTCCATCTGCCTACTGGGGCAGGCTCAGGTTGTTCCTCCTCTGAGTCACTCTGTGCCTGTGCAGGCCTTGGCATTGGTGGGGGGCTGTGTGGACCTGCCCAGTGCTGTTCCTGTTCCAGCTGTTTCCGCAGGATCATATTGAGTAGCATGGCACACACCATAGTACTGCAAGGCTCCACTGGATGTGTTCTGATATATTTCACCTGCCACCTATGCTAGTTCTCCTAGATTACCTTCCTACTGCTGTTTTCCCTTTCCATTGCCTTCCTGTTTAAGCCTGAGTGCACTCCGCACAAACACAGTGCTCAAATGTGCACAGAGCTGCTATTTCCTGGTTTATTTTTTTTTTCTTTAAAACCCGATGTATGGCATGCACATCCGCTTAGGCAATGTAAAGAGTGCTAGGCAGCCTCAGGCATGCCCCCTTGCCTAGCTGTGCTAAGCTAGGAGCAATCCTGAGCCACAGGGCTCCAATCCACTTACAGTATGCCTTACACACCCCCTATGATGTAAGATAACTCCTAGGCTTGCACCAAGCTATTCCTGCTCTTACACTGTTGTGTGCTGACTAGCATGCGGGGAAATCTGGGATTCACTATCATTCCCCTCATTTGCATAGGATTGCCTGCTAATGCATAGTTACATATCTCACACTGAGCCTCCCCCCTTAGCAACCACTATTCACTGGCCATGTTGTCTTCTGCCTGCCATTGACTATAACGGCAGAATAGTGATTCTAGGTAGAATGCTTATTTTAGGTTTATTTTCTTATTTTCCCCCAATCCAGTTTGCACACCTCTGCCCTACGCTTAAACAGTTGAGATTGGCTAAAAAAAATAAAAGTCGATTTTTTTTTTCAAATGTATTCCATGCCAATGGCTTTATACTTGGCCATTGGCATGCTTTCTAAATGATATGTATCCTTTATTTGGTGCTGTCATGGCTCCATTTTGGAATTTGCAGAAATGTACTCTGTTACTGGTGGAGTACATTTCTGCAGATTACACTAGTCCTGCATGGCTGGTTTCCAGCTTCCTGGATTGCAAACTCACCTCATTTGCATGAATTTCTCCTGCAAATGGGGTAATTTGCATACAGGGGCTGAGTCCGTACAGGACTAGTGCAGGAGCGCTCATGCACGCCCCTACAAGTTATTCCTGGATCACACGGCAGACAAATTGCCTGCTGGCACTCCTGCAATAATCCTGCACACTGTGCAGGCCTTGCAGAATCTGGGGGTCTGTCTAAAGAAGCAATCTTTGTGAGACAAATGTTGTGGTTAACAGAAAATATGAATGCACAATGATATGTAGTTCACTAATGAAGTGATGTGTTATAAGAAAGGCAAGGAATACCAAAAAATAATATACTGGGTTATAATGTATGAATGCTGTTTGCAGTTATTACACTATATAGGCTGTGAAATCCAAAATTCACAAGGAATCACAAGAAAACCACCACACAGTGCTAGCATAAAAAATTTGTAATCTCCGCTTTCGTAAACACTTCAGAACACACAGACACAAAGTACGCTCCAGCATATAAATACTTAAGTGCAATAAAACCTTTAAATGCAACTAATTAACAAGCCTATTTGAAGTTAAAACACATTTAAAAATTAACTCTTTAATTTCCTATTCCCTAAATAATACTTGATGTTAATGTGTTCATTCAAACCAGGTATCTATTTTAACTTGTTCTAACACCGTGAAATTAAATTTCTTAAAATTATTACTAGTAGAATGCTTGAATAATGCGTTATTCCCGTCCTTCCATTTAATAGCACCAAAATGTTCTTTAATCCTATCACTTAAGATGCCTGGTAGTCATACCTACATGGAAGGAATCACAGCCAGAACATAAAGCAATGTAGATCACCCCCCTTGTTTCACAAGTATATCTATGTTTAAAAATTATGTTTTAATTCAAATGTGATATCATAAGAAACGGGCTCTCATAAAGATATCTACAACAAGAACACCCATTGCATTTATAAGTCCCTTTGTTCTTATTAATTGTAACAGAAGGAACTTTGGTGTCAAGTCTTTCTACCATTTGTTTAATATAGTGAACGCTAGTGTATACAAATTCTGGTTTATTTCCTAACACTTGCCCAAGATCTTTATGGCTGCTAATAATTTTCCAGTTTTCAGAAACTATGTTTCTGATACTAGCAGTATTACAGACATTTCTAACAATAGTCGTGGAACTTTAGAAGAAATTTTGTCATTAACATTATTATTAACAGTGAAACCTTCTTTTAAAATAGGTGGAAAACACTCATTTCTCTTATCTATAATTTCTCTCGATGTCTTTTCTAGTAATTGTAATGGATAATTTCTATCTAGAAACAGCTTAATAATATATTCTATTTCTTTTCTAAAAACTTCCTCTTCACTAATCATCCGGGAAGCTCTAATATATTGTCCCCTTGGATGATTACTTGTCCAATGTAAATAGCTGTTAGGAAAAATATTTTTTCTGAAAATGCTGCTGGTAAATTGTTTAAATTCTGGATCCCTAGTTAATTTAATGTCCAGAAAATTAACTATATAACCACTATTATCTACTGTAAAATCTAAAAAAGTAGAAGTACTATTCAATTTGTTCAAAAATACATCAACATCAATATTATGAAACAAAATTACGGATAAAGAAAAATAGGTCATCGACAAATCTGTTAAAAAATAATACATTATCATAACCTTCCATGGTGGCCAAAATCTCTTTTTCCCACCATCCTAACACAAGGTTTGCAAAAGCTGGTGCTACGCTTGCCCCCATTGCAACATCTCTTTTTTGTTTATATTTGTCGTGAAAATAAACGTAATTGTTATCCAGAATAATCTCCAACAATGTACAAAACATTTGAATTTTACTACTAGTAAATTGACTGTACGCGTGCAAAAATTGCCTTATATAATCAACACCTTCCTCTACAGGTATAGAAGTAAACAGAGAAACTATATCAACTGTGACTATGGTTATATTACCAATGTCATTACCTCGACTAAGCTGTAACTGCTTAATTTGATTTAAAAAGTCCCAAGTGTCCCGACAACAGGAAGACAATTCCTGTACCAATGGATTCAAAATAGTATCCATAAATATTGATAAAACTTCAGTAGTGCTACCACTTGCCAACGCAATAGGTCTAAAATGGGGGTGGGTTGGATGTTTGTGAATCTTAGGTATCCCAAAAAGAATACCTGTACGTGGATGTTTAGTGTAGAAGAAGTTATATAACTGAACATCAATCTCCTTATTGACAAGCATGTTGTCTAACAAGGAATGTATATATGCATACTTTTTTTGAATCTTGCCAACAGTAACAACTTCATAATCAGCATGATTATTAAGTAACTCTTCCATACTATTGTAGTAATCCTGACACTTCATAATAGCCAAGCCACCCCTCTTGTCAGTCTTCATAAACCTTAGACTGGTAACATTACGTAGTTCACTTAATGCCAAGCATTCGTTTTCAGATAAGTTAAAAAGTCAACTTTGTTATTTAAAAGAGAGCTAATGTCTCTCACAAAACATTTCAAACTGTTTTAAGGTGAAATGCAAAGCCGGATTAAATGTGGAAGGTCTACTTAGACAATCTTTAATTTTAATGTCCTTGCAAATAAACACTAAATTAAGCCTTCTGGTATAGATCTTTAATTCTAAAATACTATGCAAGAGACAAGACCTATGACTCAGGATATATCCCAATCCAAGTCTAAGAATTTTACAATGGTAATCATTTAAATGAAAGTCACTCAAATTTAACAATTCTGCTTCTTCCTCAAGTCCAGAAGTTATTTTAGTTTTACCTTGCTACGTGTAAAAACATGGTTCTGACCACTGGAAGGAACTGCTGTTGAGTTTTTTGATCGCCCGTTGTTTCAACAGTAACATTCTCTTTTAAAATGGAACCACAAGCTTGACTAGATGTATTTGTAAACTTCGGATATTCAGAGTCAAAGTTTTTAGAAAAACGACTTCCTTTTGGACTATCGTATCTCAACTGCTGCCAAGGATTGTTGCCGCCCCTATTTGTAGACACAGGTATCCTCCTTGAATGTGATTGGATAGTCTCCTGGTTTCCTCTAGATGAATGCCTAAAGGACTTACGTTGGAAAGTGTCCACATTACCTGTTTTAAATTTGTTGTTAGAATGGGTATTAGGCATAATATAAGCGGTCTTGTTATTATATGGTTTACGATCCCATTCTAATTTCTTTAGTTTCCTCATGCTTACTGCACATCTGTACCGATCGAGGTTAGTAAGTATCTGCGCATAGGAAAATTTAGTTTCATTAGAACTCATAAGCATGGGCTGTAATTCAATATCCCATGCTTCTAACTGTTTATGTAATTTGCTTAAAACTTTATTATTCCTCTTTATAATTAATTTAAGAAACTCCAATCCAAAATTATTGAAAAACTACACCAGTTCTCCAAAAAATGGATCATTAACATTGACACAATTAGGAATTTTAAAAATTCTCAGTCCCTTAGGCACAATATGCACCTTTATGCAGCAGTCAAAATACTGGTTCTCTAAAATAGTAGGACGGTATTTTTTAAGGCATTTTTCCATCTTCTCCATGAGATTATCAACATCAACCCCATCAGCAGCATTACTACTATTGGCTCCACTGCTGTCATCTATTAGAAAAGGATTGTATTCACAGTCCAAAACTGAGTTAACATCATTATAATTAGCAAAACCCATATGGGAAGTACCTTGGTAAATAGGAAAATGTCTCACCATATCTGAATCTTCTATAGATTCATTAGAAAGTTCAGAGAAACTATTTTTCACATTTCTAGAGGTCTGTACCTGTCCCAACAACTTTAAAATTATTTACTGAGTTTCCTGAACAGAAAGAAACAGTTCATTTATAGTTTTGTCTTGCCCAGCTGGGGTCGAATGTAAAGACATATTATTGAGTGGATCTGAACGCCAGAACCAAACATAAAACATTCACCACAAGGGCCAAGTGAACACCAAACAATAAAATCCAAAATTCACAAGGAATCATAGGAAAACCACCACATGGTACTAGTGTAAAAAATAAGAAGTTATGTACTCACCATAACGTTCCATGGTGGTAGTCCATCTCACCCTTCATTTTTACACATGGGTTTGGAGCCGATCCTCGGCTCCGACTTGGCCGATTTACAAGCTGGAAGACTTCTGGTTGTCTCATGGCTAAGCAGGTATCCCATGGTGCACCAGTACAATCCCCAGATCTTGTTTGCTGCTCACTAGAATAACAGCCATAAAAACAACCAATACCAAAGGGTCTCCAACCAAGGGCAACCAAATTATTACTTCCAGATCTTCCAGGATGGGGGCAGGAGGACGGGTTGGTAAAAATGAAGGGTGAGATGGACTACCAACATGGAACGTTATGGTGAGTACATAACTTCTTAATGTTAGGTAGTCCGATCTCACCTTCATTTTTACATATGGGACAATGTCGCTAGCACCTTATTCTTGGGTGGCTCATTGGAAAATACTCTTGAGCACCATGGAGCCAAAGGATGCTCTACTCCTGGATGTCAAATCCAATTTGCAATGTGTAATAAAAGTGTGAGGGGCAGCCCATGTAGCTGCTGCACAAATATTATCAAGTGGTACCCTGGCTTGAAAGGCTGCAGAGGTAGACAGTGACCTGGTAGAATGAGCCTTGATCCTGTAGGGTAAAGGTTTGCCCGCCGAGCTATAGATAAAGGCTATACAACTGGAAATCCAGTTAGATAGTGTCACTTTAGAGACTAGTAAGCCCAATCTAGAGTCAGAAAAGGAAATGAATAATTGATCTGATTTCCTGAAAACCTTAGTCCACTGTAGATAAAAACGTACTTGTCTATAAACATCTAGCTGATGAAAATGGTACTCAGCTGCATTACAGTGGTTAGGGAAAAAAACTGGGAGTTCTATTGATTGGTTTAAGGTAGCATTAGAACAAGCTTTGGGGACAAAGGAGGGATTAATATGTAATGACACCCTGTCTTTGTGAAAAATCAAATACGGTGGCTTAATAGACAAGGCCTGTAGCTCCAATACCCATCTAGCTGATGTGATAGCTACCAAAAACAAGGTCTTCCAAGACAAAAATTTTAGAAAAGATGACTGGGAAGGTTCAAAGGGGGGAGAAGTCAATTTGGACAACACAAAATTTAAATCCCAAGAAGCCACTGGTTCTTGCAGAGGTGGTCTCAATAGAGTGGCCCCTTTCAAAAAGGCCTTGCATAGTTTATGAGACATTAAATTGGTATCTGGAAAAGCTAACTGAAAATGACAAATCACCACCAATTGGACTCTGATAGTGGCAGCAGCAGATCCTTGCTGAAAAAGCTCAGAAAGAAAATCCAGAATCACAGGGATAGAAGCAGTGTAAGGATCAACATTCATTCTCTGTGCCCAAATAGAAAATCTTTTCCATTTACTGCCATACAGCCTCCTAGTTGAAGGTTTATGGGAGGGCATAAGAATATGTGACACTGTCAATTTGAGGGTGTGGATTGAGGGGTATAGCAAACCTGACATGTGAGTCAATAGATCTGGAGCTGGATCCAGAACCCAAGGATCGTCCAGGAGGAGAGGCTCGAGGAAGGGGAACCAGACCTGATGAGGCCAGTAAGGAGCAATGATGATCAACTTGTTTCCCAGCCGACTGGCTTTCTGAATAACTTTGGAAATGTGAGGGATTGGAGGAAAGGCATACAGAAGTCCCATGGGCCAATCGTGAGCCAGAGCATCTCTGGGAGTCTCCCCCGGAGGGGGAATGAGGGAAAAATAGCTGCTGCATTTGGTATTGACTGGGCTGGGAAAAAGGTCGCAGCAAGGCTGTCTCCATTTCTGGAAAATCTTATCCACTGTTTCCCGTTTCAGAGACCACTCATGAGGCATTAGGATTGCCTGGCTGAGCTTGTCGGCTATCACATTTGTCATCCCTGGAATGTGCATTGCAACCAGAAAGTGCTGGGAAGAAATCGCCAATTCCCAAAGTCGCTTGGCCTCTCGACAGAGTGGGTAAGATCTGGTACCGCCCTGCTTGTTGATACACCAAACCACCAACATGTTGTCTGATTGCATCGCAATTGTCCCAAGAGGAAGAAGGTCTTGAAGTGCTTGCAACACCAGATGAGCTGTCATGTTCACTGTTTCTACCTCTGCACCTATAAAAATCACAGATTGAGAGGGCAATAATGCAGATTTTTTCCAATTTATGGAGATCCCTAACAGAGCACAAAGTTAAATTGTGGCTTCCCTGTTTTGGAGGAGTAGATGCCTGGTGGGGGCAGTCAGGAGCCAGCCGTCCAAATATGGAAACACCTGGAATCCCTGACATTTCAGGTGAGCTGTCACTACTGCCATGCATTTGGGGAACACCCTGGGGGCTGTGGTGAGACCAAAGGGCAGAGTGCAAAACTGATAGTGACGGGCTCCCAGATAGAAGTGTAGATGGCTTCTGGATGCCTTGTCCATTTTTATGCGGTAGTAGGTGTCCTGAAGCTCCACAGAGCACATCCTAAAGTCTTCCTCTAACAACGGGAGTACAGACTGCAGTGTTACCATCCGAAAATTGTCCTTCTTCACTGATTCGTTCAATTTGCTGAGGTCCAATATTGGCCTCCACTCTCCAGTTTGTTTTGGAACTAAAAAGAACCTGGAGTAAGTTCCAGATCCTATCTGGTCTGCTGGGATGGGCTGGATGACTCTTTTTAAGAGCAACTTGTTGATCTCCACAGTTGCCTGATCCCTGAGATTGGGTGGCACATCTGAGATCCTTTTGGGAAAAAACGGTGATAGGGAAAAGTGTATGATATAGCCTCTGGTAACAACTCTTTGTACCCACTTGTCTTGGGTGATATTTAGCCAGGCTTCTTGGTACAAAGAAATGCAACCCCCGACCGGCCCCAGAGAAGTGCAGTTGGGCTCCACATCAGGAGCGCTGATAAGGCCATCCTCGAAAGGAATCACAGCCTTGTTGGTACTGCAGACCACCTCTGTCTCTAGGGCAACGTCTGCCATTTCCTTTTTCTCTGCCTCTGAAGGAAGATTCACCCTGTGTGTCAGGAAAGACCCTCTGGGACTTCTTGAACCACATTTTACCGCCCCTTTGACCCTTGGGGTATGGTCTGAAAGGGACAGTAAAACGCACTCCCATGGCAGAAAGCATCTTTCCTTCTTGCTCACACCGAGTGAGTGTATCCTTCACCTTGGAACCAAACAATGAGGAACCATCAAACGGGGCGTTGGTGAAAGTAGGCTTGAATGGTTCAGCAAAATTACATAAGCACAGCCAGGAGTGGTGCCTCAAGGCAACTCTGGAACCCGCTGCTCTACTCTCTCCATCCGCAGCATAAGAGATAAGTCACATGGAGGAGTTAACCACAGAATTTAAGGTGGACAACTGAGTAGAAATCTTGTCAGGAACTCCCTCAGTACATGTACCTTGTATGGAATCTCCTAACTCCTTGAAGAGATCCCTCTGCAACCTTGTGAAGTGCGTGAGATAGTTCAGCTGAACTAAAAATACGATTCCCAAATCTGTCCCTCTGTCGAAACTCCTTGTTTGGTGGATAAACAGATGAAGAAGTCTCTGCTAACTCCTTCTTCGTGGCTGCCGCCACCACCATGGCATCTACAGGAACGCCCATGGACAATAATTCTTTACCAGGAGGGGCAGACAAGAACTTATTTGGTCTCCTGGGGACTGTCTCCACGGTGTCAGGAGTATCCCACACCTTTCGACTAACTAGATCCATCAGTTTGTCAAAAGGTGGAGACACCCAAGAGGCAGAAGGTTGAGACCCGAAAGCCTTCAGGTACACCGACTCCTCATCAGAAGGGTTACCAGTGGGCCAGTCACACCTCTGCCTAAGGATCTCTAAAATGTCCACAAAGGAGACATCATCAGAGGATGACTTGGGGGACCCTTCTGACTCCTCAAGGTCAGTGTCCGATGTCAAAGACTCATCCTGGGAGTCAACATGCTTCCTCCTACATAACCTCTTCCGGGGAGGCTCCTCGGAAGGATATTCTGGGGAAGCCTCAGAAGAGTGGGGGCCACAAGCCATTAGCTCCTGAGGCTGCGAGTCTCTGCTGTCTCCACAGAGAGTATGGGCTGAGAATGAAGTGGGTGCTCTCGGGGGAAAGTGCTGGTGCCACTGGTTGGGGCTGGAGAATGA
The DNA here is from genome assembly GCF_019279795.1 of Protopterus annectens. Lineage (NCBI taxonomy): Eukaryota > Metazoa > Chordata > Ceratodontiformes > Protopteridae > Protopterus > Protopterus annectens. The sequence goes on from NC_056737.1 coordinate 1,902,562,620, forward strand.
GACAGCATGCTCCTCATCATCTCAAACACTGACCTCTCCGGCTCCGAAGACCTCTCCCGCTCTGAAGAGATGAGGGTCAGCACCGGAGCCAGAGCTGTCAGTTCTGAGATAGATGCAGGGTCCGAGCTCACCCTGGCCGAAGCACCAAGATGAAGGCTCGTAACCAAAGAAGATCGATTCCAACCCTCCCTGTCGGTGCCAACAGGAGAGCTTTGGCCCCTGGACACGACGGATGGCACCAAGCGTGTCGGAGCCGAACCTGGCTCTAAGGCAGCAACAAGGTGAGCATTTCCTCCACTAGCACCAAGCACTCCAGCTCCGAAAGGCCAGTATGGCCCTGAGGAAGAATAGCAGACAAGTGCAAAGCTGGCCAAGTGGCTTCGGAGCCGACTGGGTCAGAGCCAACAATAATTTTGGTAAGGCAGACGACATCAGGAGTCTCAGCACTACCCTCTACACATCTTCTTCTGAAAGGCTTCTGGAAGACCTGGAAGACATAGTAGGGGATCTTGACCTGGGAGGCACTGGAGACTTAATTGTTACAGAAACCGGTAGGGAGCTTACAGACCGGCTCCGAGTAGCAGTGTCAACTGCTGTATCAATAGGTTCAGAGATCGGTTCCAAAACACCTGTAACCGACTCTGACACCACCATGATGCTCTCCTTCGGCTCCGAAGGCTGAGGAGTTGAGGAGGCAGATTTGGATTGTTTCGACTATTTAGAAGGTGGCTCCGAGACACCAGCTGGTGCCAGAGAAGACCTTTTTGAGGATTTTGATTTCCCAGACTTAGAGGAAGCTGAAGAACTGGATAGTGCTTCCTCAAAGCATGGTTTCAATAGACCCTTGAGTATGAGTTTCTTTCTCTCCTGTAACACTGTAGGAGAGAAAGCATGGCAGAACAAGCATGACTCCTGTAAGTGGATGGCCCCTAAGCAGTAGACACAGCTACTGTGGCCATCCATTAAGGACATCTTTTGGGAGCATTTCATGCACTTTTTGAACCCCAAGGGTTTATGCTCCTTACTTTCCTTAGACATATTACACACACAAAACTCAGAGAGACTAAAAAGGAGAAAAAGAGCCCAGTGTAGAGAAAGCTAGCTAAAGGAGTTACACAAAAACTAGTTCCTCTAAATTAAATGGGCCTAGCCAGGTGTAGTGAAAACTAGGTCTTCTAATTTAAAGAGACCAGAAAGGAAAGACCATTCACACAAGAGAAACCGTAAATGACACAATAAATTTCTATATTCCTAATAACAGGTAGTATACTTGCAATCCTAGTAAATTCACAGGCAGATCCCCGCCAAAACAAACAATGTCAAAATAGTAGAAACTAACTGCCAACAGTGACCAAAAAAGGTCAGAATAACAACAGACAAGACAACAGGAGCTCTGTTGACTAAGAGCGGAAAACCACCAAAAACTCTACCTGATAATCAAAAAATGAGCAACAGTGCCTAAAACTAACTGGCACACATGATACCAATAACTACTAGTAAACTAAGTTGCACTCAAAAAGGGCAAGCAATACAACTGCCTAATATATTAGCAACACTAAATATACCATAAAGGTTCTAATAAAGCATTGAAATATAAAGAATTTTGACAAACTTAGCCAGAGCCAAGAGAAGCAAAATCGAACTCGTTGACGCGGCAATCGAGATCTGGGGATTGTACTGGTGCACCATGGGATACCTGCTTAGCCACGAGCCAACCAGAAGTCTTCCTGCTTGTAAATCGGCTGAGTCAGAGCCGAGGATCGGCTCCGAACCCATATGTAAAAATGAAGGTGAGATTGGACTACCTAACATAGTTTAATCTCCGCTTTCATAAACCACTATATAGGCTGTGGTTTAGCTAACTAAAGGAAAGAAATTGAGTTCTTCAGTACAGTGTTTCATAAAATTGATATCCAGGTTCAAATTTGTAAATTACGAATGATACCTTCTTGTTTTCCTTCTCTAGACTTAACTATTCACCCTACAAATCTCTTGCACTGTGGTTTATTTTCTCATTAAAAAAATGTCTTAAGCTATCTTTTGTGGAAAATGAACACTTGACTCCAATGTAACATGCAGAATGTTGATTTTTACAGCAGGGCATGACCTGGTCTACTACAGTTTCAGGATCCCCCCCCCACCCGCATCTATCTCTCCCTCTCATGTGCACTCACAAACACACAGTAAACTGAAATAAATACACAAGTTAATGTTTAGGCACTATATCTAACATCAGTAAGTTAATAACTACTGACAAAAGTCCCTTGCCAGCCCGCAAGCTCTAGTAATTGCAAAACCTATGTCATGTCTGCATGTCTTTGTGTTTTCACAAAATTTTATTCATTGCATTACCTAAAATGATTCATACCAGATGCTTCACTTCACAGGAAAACTATTTGTCAGTACTAAACCATTTTCTGATATATCATGCTTCTTTTTCTGAGTACACTTTTACCTTTGCCATCTCATTACACCTCATTTCATTACACTTTAATTTCCTTTTCTTTACTGCCCTTTTGTTTCCCATCTTCTGTGTATACTATTACCTCTTACTGGGTACCCCAAAAAGCTCTCCCTCACTCCTTCCTATTTTAACTTCCATGAAATGGACCTTCTGTTATACTCCCCTTATTGATGAACCTACACCTTTCTTCTCTCTTTCCAGCTCAACTGTTTCACAAAACCATTTATCACTTTTAATTTTGTCAGTTCCATTTTTTCTTCAAATAATTAATTTTCTTTACAGTATTCTTTAAAAAATGTCCTGCGTTATGTAATTCTAACTTGGCCTTTTCTCCCATTCCATACAGATTCCACCTATACCCTTTTCTAACTGTTCTTATTAAATTTCCACCTCTTTTGTTTTTGATGGTTATGCAGCATAATCATCATATGAAATGTTGACTGAACATTCCTCAAAAGTTAAATCTCAAATATAGCATTCATAGTCATTTTGTCCTTTACTCTGAAGTCCCACAACTTTGCATTTAGGCTGTAGAAGTTTATAAAGAGTGAAAGCTGCCACTCCCCCAATATACACATTATGAAATGTTCATGGGCTTGTCCTCCTATGAAAAATAGGATATCAAAAGCTATTTTGTGCTCAGATTTTAGTGGGAGTGAGATTCTATCCAGTCTTAAACTATCAAATCATTTCTG
>NC_056737.1:1902568278-1902718278 GCF_019279795.1 Protopterus annectens
TCCAGTTTCAGCTGTGTCAGAGAGTAGCTGAGATGATAACTTTCTTGCTTTTGTGTTAGGAATGGCTTATACAGAAGTAAACACCATGAAATAAGAGTGCCCAGGTATACCAAGAAAGAAGATGTACAGCTGTATATAAGTATACAAACCATAGTAGCAGAACTTAGAATAGAGGTCATTGTGACAATAAATCATAAAAATGGATTATTTTTGCCCTTGTCTTACTTCTATCAGCTGGAAATTTCAAAAGCAGTTCCTTTGTCCCTAGAAAACTAACACTACTTTCATAGGTTCATAGGTGTGTACTAAGCTAATGGCCCAGGGGCCTTTACAAGCCTAGCCATGCATACCCTTGCATAGTGCCACCCGACCTTAGTTCCGAGTGCCTCTGTCGAGTAGAGCCACTGGAGATATCCCTGGGGTGAATGTTCTGTTACCCATCACTCATCAAGATTTCTCTTGAAGAGGGTCAGCGAGGTGCTCTGCTTGACATGTATGGGAAGTCTGTTCCATAGCATGGGCAGCCTCTGGGTTTGGGATTTCTTTAGATGTAGCATTTCTAACAGAGCTGGGTCAGACATGGCTTTGTAAGTCAAGCAGAGGTCGCCTCTAAGTAGGCGATATGAGACAAAGAATAGTTGGAGTTTTTTGAGTCTGTCCATATAGGACAAGTGCTTAAGGCCTAAGATCCTCTTTGTGAGGTACTTTTGCGCCCTCTCCAGTTGTTGCAGTTGTCTAGTGGGGTTCATGCCAAATGGGGCATTGCACTAGATAATTGGTCTAATGAGGGAAGAGTAGAGGGAGACAATGAAGTAATGAGATGTGCCACATAGAAGGACTTACTGACCACAGTGGCAATGTGGTGATCAAAAGAGAGGTTGCTGTGTCAACCTGTGTTCCCAGATCTCTTATAACACCTTCTGTGTTCAGTAGACTACCATCAATGTGGTAATTCATGGGAACCGGGTTTTTTCCAAAGGGGATGACAACATATTTTTTGGCATTGAGCTAAAGGCCATGGTTCTGACACCAGTCGTTGGTTACAGTGAGGCCATTCTGTAGGATGTCAACATCACTTGGGGAATTAATAATAGCACCCAACTTGCAATCGTCTGCGAACTTTGTCAGACAGAGTCCCTTCATGTTGGCCTGGACTTCAGAGAAGTAGATACCAAACAGGAGAGGACTCAGGACCGAACCCTGTGGGACTCCACTTTTGACTAATCAGCAATCATACTTGGAGTCAGCAACTTTCACACTGTGGGTTCTATCTGTGAGCCAGTTTGCAACCCACCTAGTGATATAGGGGTTGATGCCAAGCTTAGTGAATTTTTCTATGATTCCTGAGTGGGGAATGGTATCAATTGCCTTGACTAGATCAAGGTAGGCTGTATGAACCACCTTGTCTTCATCCACAGCTCTGGTGACTGACTCAAAGAAGTCAACCAAGTTGAGCAGGCATGATCTAACCTTCACAAAACCAAACTGTGTGGGATCCAGAGTTTGGAGATTCCATATATCCTTGTTTATTAGGTCCATGATGATGCATTACATAGCTTTGCATATCAGACTCAACAGGCTAATGGGGCAATAGTTCCCAGGGTGTGTAGTCGCTCCTCCTTTGTGGAGAGGGATGACTGTGGCAGTGCGCCATTTGGCAGGGACAAAGCCTGAGGTGAGGCTGTGATTGAACAGGGCACACAGGTGAGGTGCCAGTTCACTCTGTAGTTCATGTAGAACACAACCAGGGATATTGTCAGGTCTTATAGAAACTATATTCCTGACCTTGGACAGTGCTGTTTTAACCTGTGCAGCAGTAATACTGGGTGACTGGCAATCTACTGGTATTGTGATTGGTCCTTTGGGGGGGGGGGTAAAGTTGGCAATGAATCTGTCGGCCAGTACACTGGCAATATCTGTAGGCTCGGTATAGGAGGTACCATTGTGCAGTAGCTCAGAGCAAATCTAGGCATTGCTGTGGAGATTCTTTACATAACTATAGAAGGCCTTGTGGTTGTCTTTATTATCTGCTGCAATTCTGTTTTCATACCTAACTATAGAGGATTTGATGACGGATATCAACTTTTTGTTAAGGCAGATAAGGGAGTTTTTCCAGTCTTGGAACTTCGCCTTATTATGCATCAGATTCCTCCTTCTGTTGTAGAGTTTGTTTATGGCAGGGGACCACCAGATTGGCTTCCTTTTTTTTGGAGGAGCGTGCCTTGGTTCTATTGGGTATGGTGACATCCATGCATTTGTGTACATGTTCGTACAGTGCATTGGTGTATGATTCTGCAGTCATGCAACTATTCTCCATTCACATAGGTGCCATGAAGTTAGCCACCTCTGTTTTTAGGATCCCAAAGTAAGTTTTGGAGAAGTTTTTCATGGTGGTTACCTTTGCTGGGGTGAGAGGGATGTGGATTTCCAAGGTAATTAGTTTGCGGTTGGATCTAACCAGGGAGGAGCTGACTACTGGTGTAGAGCAATGGTCACCCATGTTAGTAATGACCAGGTCAAGGATGTTGCCACCTCTAGTGGGGATAAGAACGAGCTGGTCCAGGGCAATGGAATTAATAAACTCCAGGAAACATTGGGCAAGTGAACTGGCACATGAGTAATTTACCCAATTAATGGAGGGGTAGTTGAAGACACCTAGTAAGAGAGTATTAGGTTGGACCCTAATATTCTCCAGGGTACTTAGGAACATGGAGTGCGAGTCTTGGGACATGGTTGGGTACCTATAGCAGGCTACAGCCTGAATCACTGTTTTACCCAAGGTTAGCTGTACCTGAAGTATCTCTGATGCGTTATGTTGGGCTACCAGTCTGGAGGTGTGCTCATCCATTATGAATATGGAAAGACCACCGCCTTTGGAGCTTCGGTCCAAGTTCTGGGGCCGAAAGGTGTGAAATGAGTTATAGCCTGATAGTGCAGGGGTGCTTTCTGCTGCCTTGAACCAGGTCTCTGTTACAGCACAAATGTCGATGTTCTCCATTTTAAGGAGTGCTTTGAGCGAGTGCAGTTTGAGATTTAGGCTTCTAGCTTTGGGCAACATGACCCTCAGATTGCATTTGTTTGTAGCTGTTACAGTGGTAATTTGGTCTTTGGAACACCGCCTAAAAAAGGCACTATAGAGGTGGCAAGAGCCTTGGCCAGTATCCAGAAGCCCAGGGGTGACAGATGCAGGCCATCTCTGGAAAAGCATCGAGGTCTGTCAATCATGTCATCCCAGGCAGACAGATACTGGATCCCCTTAGGATGAAACCAGAAACTTAGCCAGTTGTTGAAATCAATCATTTTCTGCTTGTATTGTGGTATCATTCTGGGTGATGGTAAGGTGCTGCTCAAGTCTAGGGTCATACCCGCCTTGGCTACATAATCCAATAGCTCTTCCATGTCTCTTTTCATGTAGTCCAGGGAGATACGTCTCAGGTCATTCACACCCATATGTACAATGACACAGTCATATTTGTACCTGTTGTTGAGCAACCTGAGTGCGTGCATTATGTGTCAGATCCTGGCACCTGACAGGCAGCTGACTGTTACTTTCCTTATTCAACCTACTGAGTGTGACATCAGTGTGCCTCACTATCGAGTCACCTATGACTAGTGTGTTGGGCATGCTGTTTTGTCTTAGGGGCTTTGGTTGAGTTTCACACTGTTTAGGAGAGTTATGTGTCTCGTGATTAATGTTGTGTTGTGGTGGTCCAGTGCATTTCTGCCTTGGAGGTCTCTGCTGCTTGGGTAGATTTTTATTGAGAGCCTCCACAAAGGTGGGTATGTGGTTTGTGTTTTTATGTGAAGGCAGTGCTGGTGTGTGTTCTGGAGGGCTATGTGTTCCATGTGGTGTGGTGCAAGTGTTGACCTTCTCCTCTTGACCAGCTATTCTGGTCTTGGCTGGAGAGTGCGTGGCTTCCAATTTGGATATATAAGTGCATCTCTCACAAGTCTGAGTTCATAGGTTCATACTAGGCTATCTGCCCTAGGGCAGTTGTAAGCCTAGCCAGAGTGTGTTTGGCTTTTGCCACCCATTTTAAATTAATTTTGCTATGCCCTTTTTCGAGGTTAGTATACTGTGCCTCTGTCTAACAGTGACACAGAAGTGATACCCGGGGTAAACCTACGATCTCCCATCCACTCATCAAGATTCCTCTTGAAGAGAGTCAATGAGGGACTCTGCCAACCTGGACTGGGATTTTATTCCAGAGTGAAGGGAGCCTCTGGGTTATGAATCTGTCCCTCCAGCATGTCCTATTTATTTCAGTGCTGAGGTTCAAGTCTCTCGAGCACATAGCTCGATGGGATTTGGATTTTCTGAGGTGCAGCATGTCCATTAATTCCGGGTTGGACATGGCTTTATATGTCAGGCACAGATTGCCTCTGAGCAGGCGGTATGCCACTGAGTAGAGCTGGAGTTTCTTTAACCGGGCAGCATATGGCATCTGTTTGAGCCCTATGATCCTCTTGGTGAGGTACTTTTGGGGTCTTTCCAGTTGCTGCAGGTGTCTGGTAAGGTACGTCCCAAAAGGGGCAATGTACTCAATTATGGGCCTGATGAGGGATGAGTACCTGTGACTGTTCGGCACACTGGCTTTGTGAGCTATGTGTTGCATGACTTTTGTTTTGGGGTAGCGGTTGCTTGGGTGTCTGCTTTGGAGGTCTCTGCTGCTTAGGCAGATTTTTATTTAGAGACTCCAAGTATGTTTTTTTGTGTTTATGTGTTTGGTTTGCTGTCGTGGTAGGTCTATGTGAGATTGGAATTGTCGTGAGTGTGGTTTCCTTCTCCTGCTGACTGGTTTTGCCAGTACTGAGTTGAGAGAGCTTAGCCTCCAGTATGGCTATATGGTTGCATCTCTCACATGTGTTGGAATTTGTTGTGAGGAGGAGAGGGTTGTCTGTGTACATGAGGCAGTTGTAACATTGCCTCAAGATTCCAAGATTTACCAGCTGGACCGGAGAGGAGATTGACAACTGACCTCTGGACATGCTAGAATAGTATTGGGAATTCCTTTATAATTGAAAACAAGGGCCAATGGGGAACGAGGTACTCAAGGGGAGTTTGTGAGGGTGTAGTGCTTTTAATATTTTAGTGCTGAGTTATATAATTGCTTTAGTGAGCAAGTGCCAGGTAACTTAAATGCAATGTGTTTCAGGTAACTTAAATGCAAAAATGACAAACAATAACTTTCTTTCAAGTGAAACAAGGAAATAAGTACAGTAAGCAATGCAGATATCACTAGGGATCCACAGAAGCGCTGAAAAGCCGCATTTTAGGTGGAATTAGCATTTCAGGGAAATAACAAGCAAACAAACAAGCAGCATACAAATAAAGCTAGATTCAGCAGGCCTGGATCTAGTCTATGCTACAGCAAACAAGGTGTACCAATTTCAGTAAGAAACAGTGCAAATATGCAGGCACTATAAGCCTTTAACCAAAAATTCCCAGCTCAGAAGGGCAGAGTCCAGCCTCTCCTCCCACAAGAGTGCAGACCACGAACCTTCTTAATGTAAAATAACTGGCCTGAAGCCCAAGTGCTTAAACCAGAACTAATACACTTTTAGAATAACAGACACTGAGCCCTCAATCAGCAGTTCACAACTTAGAAGGATGTAAGCTATCTGTCCTGCCACCACAGTGCAGGCCACAAACCTTCCTAATGTAAAACAACTGGTCTGAAGCCCAAGTGCTTAATCCAAAAGACTTAGAATGATAGCTACACTTTAATCAAGTTACTACCAAGCAGTAATAAATACAATTGAATACTTTAAAGAATGCCTGGATTAGTGCTCAAGTTATACAAACAAAGCTAGATTCAGCAGGCCTGGATCTAGTCTATGCTACAGCAAACAAGGTGTACCAATTTCAGTAAGAAGCAGTTCAAATATGCAGGCACTATAAGCCTTTAACCCAAAAGGGCAGAGTCCAGCCTCTCCTCCCACAAGAGTGCAGAACACAAACCCTTTTAATGTAAAATAACTGGCCTGAAGCCCAAGTGCTTAAACCAGAATTAATACACTTTTAGAATAACAGACACTGAGCCCTCAATCAGCAGTTCCCAACTTAGAAGGATGTAAGCTACCTGTCCTGCCACCACAGTGCAGGCCACAAACCTTCCTAATGTAAAACAACTGCTCTGAAGCCCAAGTGCTTAAACTAAAAGGCTTAGAATGAGTTACACCAAGCAGTAATAAATACAACTGAATACTTTTAAGATGATACAAAAGCAAAATAAAGTAGGAAGAAACACAAATACAGTAAAAGCAGATTTTTTTTTTTTTTTTTTTTTTTTAGTGTTGGAAGGTAAGAGGAGAGGGTTGTCGGTGTACATGAGGCAGTTGCTACATTACCTCAGGATATCCAAGTTCATCAGGTTAATAGGAGAAAGCACAGGGTACTGACCTTTAGACATGCCTGGAGGGGTGGACATTGATAATAAGTACTAGATCTGTTTCCTTGTTGAACGTTTAGTGCTGATAGCACTTGTGTGCTAAGATAATCGCTACAAGAAGTCTTGCAAAGTGCTAGACTAATAAGCTAGTATAAGTCCAGGAGAGAAGAGAACTAGTAGATCTAAGGAAAAAAATTCAGCTGACTCTGGCACCGCTCAGAAGATTGCAAACAGCCTTGGATACAGCAAGTCTGTATCTGGACTAGACTAGTTACAGGAAAGATGGGAAACAACAGCAAATGCAGGCTGTTAAACCAGAAAGTTGAGAGAGATGGAAAAACTGTTCAAACGGCCAATAAACTACAATTTCTGGGCCAGAAGCCACTCCTCTTGTGGTAGATAGGCTACCTAGTGCTTACCACTCACACAGATAAGCTAGAAGGCTTCCCTCTAAAACAGAAAGGCTTAGGGGGCTCAGAAGCTTACAGTTTTTGACACAGAAAATCTGCATCTGGACTAGACTAGTTACAGGAAAGGGGGGAGACAAGCACTAAAACAGGCTATTAAGCCAGAAAGTTGAAAGAGATTGAATAAAATGCCCAAAAGGCCGATAAACCAAAATACTGAGCCAGAAACCACTCCTCTTGTGGTAGATAGGCTACCTAGTGCTTACCACTCCCACTGATAAGCTAGAAGGCTTCCCTCCAACATAGACAGGCCTGGGGGGCTCAGAAGCTTACAAACAGTCCTGGATACAGCAAATCTGTATCTGGACTAGACTAGTTACAGAAAAGGGGGAAAACAAGTGCAAATGCGGGCTTTTAAATCAAAAAGTTGAGAGAGATGGAAAAACTTCCCAAACATCCAATAAATACAATTCTGGGCCAGAAACCCCTCCTTATGTGGTAGATAGGCTACCTAGTGCTTTTCACTCCCACTGATAAGCTAGAAGGCTTCCCTCCAACACAGAAAGGCTTGGGGGGGGGCTCAGGAGCTTACAAACAGTTCTGGATACAGCAAATAAGTATTTGGACTCGACTAGTTACAGGAAAGGGGTGATACAAGTGCAAATGTGGGCTTTTAAATCAGAAAGTTGAGAAAGATGGAAAAACTGCCCAAATGGCCAGTAACTACAATTTCTGAGTCAGAAACCACTCCTTATGTGGTAGATAGGTTACCTAGTGCTTACCACTCCCACTGATAAGCTAGAAGGCTTTGCTCCAACACAGAAAGCCTTGGAGGGGGGCTCAGGAGCTTACAAACAGTCCTGGATACAGCAAATCTGTATCTGGACTAGACTAGTTACAGGAAAGGGGGGATACAAGTGCAAATGCGGGCTTTTAAATCAGAAAGTTGAGAGAGATGGACAAACTGCCCAAACGGCCAATAACTACAATTTCTGTGCCAGAAACCACTCTTTATGTGGTAGACTGGTTACCTAGTGCTCACTGATAAGCTAGAAGGCTTCCCTCCAACACAGAAAGGATGGGGGGGGGCTCAGGAGCTTACAAACAGTCCTGGATACAGCAAATCTGTACCTGGACTAGACTAGTTACAGGAAAGGGGGGATACAAGTGCAAATGCGGGCTTTTAAATCAGAAAGTTGAGAGAGATGGAAAAACTGCCCAAACGGCCAATAACTACAATTTCTGTACCAGAAACCACTCTTTATGTGGTAGATAGGTTATCTAGTGCTTACCACTCTCACTGATAAGCTAGAAGGCTTCCCTCCAATACATAAAGGATTGGGGGGGGGGCTCAGGAGCTTACAAACAGTCCTGGATACAGCAAATCTGTATCTGGACTACACTCGTTACAAGAAAGGAGGGAAACAATCTTAGAATGTTTTTTCTTTTTTTTATTAAAGTGGAAAAGGAGAAAGCTGGAACAGAAGATAATTCAAGGTTAAGAATCTAAGTGGGTTGGCCTTCACAAATGTTCTCTCTCTATTAGGTAGAATGAACTAATGGCACTAGACTGGGAGGAGTGTCCCAGATCAAATATACAGTATGGGCAGGCAACTGCAAAGCCACCAAGTATAAGAACAAGACAACAATAGTGAGGGAGGGTGGGAAACTATTACAGCTACTAGCTGTAGACACGAAATGAAAGTTTTAAACAGATAAAGGAGCAAGGAGACTCTAGAGAATGCTTTTAACTGCAAACAAATCAGTTATATTATACCTGACTAGAACACAGAAACCTCAAAAGAATGCACAGAAAAGCAGTCACAAACAGAAAATACAACTCTCAGTATGAAAAAGCAGTTTACAGTTAAGTAATTCAGTTAGAGCAATCAAACAGTATCTAGCAATGAAAAATACAGTTAAAACAGTATAAAACAGTACATAAATGCAGTGAAACAGTAAAAAAGCTTTATAACAGTAGAAAATGTAATAGATTAACTGTATAGCACAATTATAAGTGTTACGGAAGTGCAATTTAATGAAATAGGTGTAAGAAATAACTTATCCTGCTCTTGGAATCTTAAGGAATTTCTGCTTAGTCTCAGTAATGAGTCACCATCCACCGCCTGGTAAATACAAGCACAGCCTTTTGCAGACACAGGGTTTATATACCAGAAAGGATGGAAGAATCAAGAAGATCGAATTACTACTCAGTCCTACTAGCCCATGCTATTACCCAATCACTCATGCTACAGAAGATCAGAAAACCTTGTTACTCTCAATAATAATGAAGACAACAGACTATCAGCAGAAAATGGCTCCCAGAAACACAGGAAACTCAACAAAAAAACTACCAGGCCTAGACAACAGCAGGCTTCTATCAAGATTATGCCACCTGAGCAGAACACAGAAACCTCACGATAAATGCATAGAAAGAGCACTCACAAAGATAAAATACAAGTCTCAGCATGAAAAAGCAATTTACAGTTTAGTAATTAAATAAAAATGCAATTATAGTAATGCACACTAGTGCAGTGTTCACAGCAGTGTTCCACAGAACCTTGCTTTGGGTGCAAGATACCCATGTACAGGTCAGGCTACAGGGAGAGCTTTTCATCTCTTCATGCCTCTACTGGCTTTCATAGAGGCTTATGGATGTAATAATAATAATAATAATAATCTATTTCTGTTTTAAAAGTCAGAAAATCTTATAATCCTTATGTCCAGAAATGCAGCTATGTAACAGTTTAATGAAACCTATATATATCTTTTCCTATGAGGATGGAGAGATGGTAGCTTTATTATTACAGTGACCTCTTACTTTGTACATAGAAAATTATAACTTCAGTTTATGCATTAATTTACGTTATCTTACCATCATGTCACAGAAAGAAACTACTGTAAGAAACAAAACTGCATTTTCGATGTTAAATATTTGGAATCGGAGAATGGGATGTAATGCCAAATGCATATTTCAACAGTCAGGATCATAAACAGATAATGGCATAATTTCTTGTTCCACTGGCAATTAGCATACTGGATTAGCCTTCTTATACTTGTTTTGGCTAACATTTTATCAACTATAGGGAAACATAAAGGTCCAGTTTGAGCTGTGAATCCATGGTAGGGAAAGAGACTTTATGACTTCCACACTACTAGAAAAAATACAAGAAAGAAAACCAATTTGATTGCTGAAAAATCACAAACTTATCTCCTTCTGGGAACATGAACATGTGAGAACTCCACTTTCATTTATAAGATGTGTCCAGTCTTGCGGTGAAAGCATATGTAAACAGTTTCTGTGAAATGACATAAGTTTCCAAGGGGGAAAGTTATATATTTGCCTTAATGACAGCTTGGGATGAAGAGACTCATCCTCATCAACAGGAAGACTAAAGTCATTAGGCTTTAGGCAGTTTGACACATGGATCTTTCCAAGTTCCAAAGACCTTCTCTTTTACCAGTTATCTTTGCAAACAGACCTTCCTTTCTGGATCCCAGTCATGCTATACAAACATACTGCATAAAACAATAAATAATAGCAATAATGACCTCCACACCAAGTCACCAAATGAAGAACGGTAGGTATGTTGAGAAGGATAGTCCTACTTATCCAGACCCATGATTATGTTAAATAAATTACTCTTGTCTCAGGTATGAAGCGGTCCATGCACAGGAACAGCAGGAAAGAGTCCCAAACTTATACTAGTGGGTGGTCTTCTTCAGGTGAGCATACTTCAGATGACTATGGACTTGAAAGGTAACTAGATCTAATGATCACATCAAGAATCCAGTATATTGCAGAAGTGATCAGTGAAGCACAACTAGTTGCTGGACAACTATTATTTAAGGCTGTGCTTTGGAAAATGCCTGAGAAGTAGCCACTGCTCCAGTATGACCTAGCCATACTACAGTCACCTAATTAGATAGTGTCACTTTTAGATACATTAGATCCCAATCTGTTTTTTTTTTATTGGAGGAAGATACATATAACTAGGATTCTTTTCTTACATATTTGGTTCTGTCCTCATAAAATCTGAGCTGTTAGCAAACTTCATGCAATACAAAATAGATTATCCTTTATTTGCGTAGATTGGAAAAGGTAGAGTTAGTTGGACAGACTGCCTGAACTTAGTGTTAGTAACTAAATAAGGCACAAAAGATGGATTTGTTAATAAGAGAATCCTATCTTTGTGAAAAATAAGGCATGGATGGTGTATGCATAAGTCTTTGCAGTTTTGAAACTCTTCTAGCTGAAGAAATGTCTACCAAAAAGAATGTTTTCCAAGACAGGAACTTCAGCTACGCAAATGTAGCTGGTTTAAAAGGAAGAAAAATGAGCTTTTTAAATACAAATTACAAGTTTTATGGAGAGGCATGATCCTTGAGATGAGCTCTGATTACAAAAGTACCTTTAAGGAATGAATGCCTTACAAAGATACAAAGGGCAAGAGAATGGAGCTTTGGTAGAAGTTACAGACAGACAAATACATGTAGAGTGATTAATAACAGAGGCCAGCATCAACTATTTGAGAAAGATTTTCTAACAGTGCAAGTACTGCAGCTGAGTAGGGCTCCCATACTTTAGAAGCAGTCCATAAGGAAATGTGTAAATCTGCTCTTGTATATTGTCTTAGTTTAACTAGGTCTTTGGGTAGAAATATGAATTTGGAGAATCTCAGATGGTTAGTAAAATCTGTGTTCATTAGTGTTTCTGGAGAAACCATATAGTCAACAAACTTGGGGTCTGGATGTAGCATGACAGAAGGATGGATTAACAGGAAATTGAAGCACCTTGGACATAGAGGCTTTTTCTGAAGGTGAGGCCTGAATATGGAGAATCAAGATTGTCAGTTCCAAAATATGGATACAATAATTATTTTGGACTTGTTCTGCCTGGCTATCAGAATGAATTCTAGAATAATGGGGAAAGGGGGAGGGGTATAGGAGTTCTGCAGCCACTACTAGATGACATCATTGCTGTGACATTCTCCTGGTGAATGGATAAAAGGAAATAAGTAGTTGCACTTTGCTTTAGGTAGAGATAAAAATAGGCTGCAGCAAGACTCTGTGCACTGACAGAACTTTTGCACTGACAGATAGAAGGATCACTTGTAAGGCATTAGAAAGCAATGCCTGAGCCTATGCGCTAGATTCAGAGGTAAATATTAGGCAATTAGTTTGCAGATTATCACATACCTAGTCAATACACAAATAGTGACCAAAAGTGAGAATCAAACTTTGTACCTTGTGCTTGTGAGGTAAACATCTTAACTATTATGCCAACTCCCAACTTCAACAGTTTTTTTATGCTTTCTCTGGTAATATTAGTAAACAGGTTAATAAGTTAATGGAAGGCTAATTGTCCTAAAGGGCCATTTTAAGCCTATCTAATAAATCAAAGTTAGACTCAAACTCTGCACCTTGTGTTTATGAGGTGAAGACCTTAACCATTATGCCAAACCCACGCAAAGGGTAATTTGACGTTCCCAAGAATGAGGTTGGCAATGTGAAAGTGGTTGACTGAAATAGCCCATTCTCATACACTCACTACTTCTCAACACAGTTGAGAGGAGAAATTTCCACTGTGCTTGTATATATACCAGACTACTGCTATGTTGTCCATGTGGATGGCTATTACACTTCATTGCAGGGAGTCCTAAAAGGCTTGAAGGGTGAGGAGGATTACCTTCATTTCCAGAACACTAATGTGGAAATTAGTCTCTAACTGTGGCCATATACCTTGGACAATCTGTCTTGACCATGCATTTCTTTACTAAGGTTCAAGGTGATTAGCAGGTCAATGGCCCTAGGAGGCTTTTTTTAGCCTAGCCATGTTTTCCCATCTGAAACTAACAGGAAAAATTACCCCGGGGACTTCTGTTTGGGTTTAGGTGGCAGAGCATTTACAAGCTGCCTTTGTCCAACAAGGGTGGCATAGGTATCAGTCCAGGGTAAATTTCTGTTTCCCTAGCCACTGGTCCAGCTTGCATTTGAATAGGGTCAGGGACGAGCTCTACTTCACATGAATGGAAAGTCTGTTCCACAGTGGGGGCAATCTCTGTGTCACATACCTGTACCCATCCAACATGTTCTGCTTATGTTGCAAATGAGGTTTAGGTCCTTAGATCAAGTATTTCTAATGTTGTCAGACTTGCAGATGTGCAGAAAACCCATCAGTACTGGATCACATCATGCCTTACAAAACAGGTACAGATCACCTCTCGGTAATCTGTAAGAGACTTAGAGTATAAAGATAAGGTTTTGAGGAAATATGCATATTCCATGTGGTTATCATCTTATATTCTTTATGTGAGGAATCTCTGTAGGCATTTCAGTTGTTACATATACCTGGTTAGGTACATACTGAAAAGATCACAGTACTCATTGATTGTCCTATGAGGGCCAAGTACAGTGGGACAATGACTTGGACTTAAGGCAGAGGTGTCTGTGGTGTAAACCACTTCAGGGGTGCTCAGCTGGAATGGACAGCTTAGTGTTAGGTTTGGAGAATGTAGCCTCCACCTGAGTTGTCACCTGCAGAAACTAGAAATTTTGACCTGAAGGTTCACAGGTTCTGCAGGCTTGAAGCATCAAACTTCCACTAGTGAATTCACATGAAATACCTTGCAAAGGAAAAGTTGCCAATGTCACCAATCCTGAGGCTTTTAGACAGATGAAGACTGTTACCTACAGAGAGTGAATAATCTGTAAGACCATGTTTTGCAATAGGAGGATTCTGTCTGTGAGAAGATCAGTCATGCATGAGAAAGTGCCCATGATACAGCATCTGAAAAGGCTTCATCTAGGAGTTTGCAGTGTTCTCTGCAATCTACAAGGACTGAAAGAGACTGAAAGGACACCAAGCAAAAACCAACAGGTTCCAAGATGGAGCAGACAGAAACCAATCATCCAAGTAAGGGGACACCTTCACTCATTTGCAGTTCCTGCCTCACTACAACTATAGACATACATTTGATAAACAATATGAGGACTGCAGTGAGACCACAAAGCAGAATCTGGAAATGGTAATGACTGGCTCCTACTCAAAAGTACAGAATCCTCTGAGATGCTGTGTTGATCTTGATGTGGAGGTAGATGTCTTAGAGTTCTAAAGAGCACATCCAGTCACATTCTGACAAACAAGGAAGTTTGGACCTCACTCTGACCATCCAAAGGGTTTCTTCTGGAATGAATTAATTTGGACTACTCAAATGTAATACGAGCCTAAGGTCCATTGTCATTTTGGATGCCAAAAATAACTTGTATTAATACTACAATCTTTTCTGATCTGATGGGACATCCTGGATGGCTCATTTATGAATGAGGTCTAAGACCTCTCTTACTGCCACTTTTTTGATGGGATGCAGTATCTTGCAAAGTCTGGTATTTAGTGCAGAGAATTAAGGCTATGAGCTGCTCCTAAACGACTTGCTATACTTTAGGTTACAGGGCAAGTAATTTAATCAGGCAGTGCTCCCAGACCACCCCTGAAAACGACACTTACATCCAGGGTTCCTGCCCAGTTAACAAATGTAATTAAAAAGGGTAAACAATAAAACTGGACAAGGATGTGAAATTGAATTGTGTAGCTTATTGATATAGCTGTCCTAAATTCACTTGTCCTGTGTGATGGCCAGACATACTTGTGAGTGTACGGAAACAGGACCCTTGACTGCTTCGATACTGGGATAGTCCAGCAAGGTCTCAGGAGTTCTGATGCTCTCCTTCAAAGGAAGGACAATAGTCCCCCTGTTGTTGCCAATTATTCCTCTTACTGTACTGCAGCAATTTTAAAAATTATCACTGTTCTTCTGATTTCTTCCAGACTTTTATTACTGTTGGCCATGCTTAAACCAGAGTTGATGTGGGCACCATTGCATCCTTGAAAAGCTGCATTGTGGAGTCTGAAATTTCACACCAATAGCTACAAGTGTGTTTCCCTCTCATATTTTCTATGTATGTTTTAACATGTAACCCAAAAATATGAAGCCATCAAAGCAGAAATAAGCCAAGGTGATGTTGGTGTCTTCAGTGAAATCTGCAAACGGAGATAGGTGTGGTGGCATAAAGCAATGTCAAGGCCTGCTGCCAAAGGTCCACCCTCAGACAAAATGTAGGCAAGTCTCACTATGAGATTGGTATTAGTGGGCACTGCTGCCATCTGTGGCTGCAGTCCATGTTTAAACTGTCCTTCTGACAATTTATCTGGTGACAGCTGTATCTTGTCTGCTAGTCCCATTGGAATCTGAACACATGTGAAAGGTACTTTACAGCTATCAAACAAAAATCAGAGGACCTATAGACATGTTTCTCAAATCTGTCCATGGCCCTTGACTCTATATCAAGGGATGGACAAAATGGCTCTTTGAGCATTCTAAAGGGTAGTTGGAACCACAATGAAATTAGGATTGGGAGCCTTACTCCAACACATCCAGTCCTTGTGAGGATGATGATCTAGTCAGATCTCCTTTGGAGTGGCAGCACAACTTTGGGATACTGCCATGAAGTTTTCATCACTAGTCTATTCATTTTATCTGAGAGGTGCCCACAGAGAAAGAAGGGTGAGGAATAAAAAAAAGTTTCTCTAGACTTATCCATATTATGCTTTCTTTCTTATGTTTGAGAGAATTTTCCTAAATAATCACTGGATCAGCCCTTGAGTCTGATGGAGTTGACTCCAGATAGATCTTTGTAACTGAAACACTACTGGTGGGCATGCACCCTTTTTCCATTTTAAACAGCTTTAACTTATTTCTCCTTTCACTCATGGTATTATAGTGTGAAACCCTTACAAATCTCACACACAGTATAAACTACTCTTTAAACAACACACACACGTAAACAGTGTCTGTCCTGGTGTGATTTATTAGCTTTCCTAACTATGACAGCACAATACAAGATTAACCAGAAACAACTGCAAACAACTTAATTAGAGCAATAAACAGCAATCAATACTAAAAAGTGAATAACATAACAAAAAACAATGAAGCAAGAAAATGCCTTTAGTCCTAGAGATAAATATATATAATATAGAAAAGTATGAAAGAAGACTGCAAGGAACCACCATGAAAAGTAGAAAAAAGTTTAATGTTGAACGAGCGCTTTCACGCACACACAGGTGCGCTTCATCAGGTTACAATTAAACAAAAGAAACTCTCTACTTATATACCAAAGACAATTATCAATCAATCAATTAATCAAGTAAAAAAGTTGTATTTAGTTCTATAATCATCTCACTGTTTAAAGGAACACGCTAAGAATGTCTTCTTAATGCTTTTTCCTCGGACAAATCAAGTCAAAAGACTAAAGTTAATATTAGTATTACTAACACATCTTTTTCAAACCTCTTTTCTTCTGAAAGAAGTAAATTCAATAGACTAAAGTCAATAATAATGATAAAAACATGTTTATAAAAACCTCAACTGTAGAAACTATCTGTATAAGAACTCTTTGTATAAAAACTGTTTGCATAAAAACTATTTACATAAGAATATCTATATATAATGTATAAGTCACATATTGTATCAAGTGCTTTATATCATTATCGTATGCAACATTTATATAGCAAATATCAAGGTTCTATTCATTCATATGTCACCATAGATCGAGAATAATATCTGCTTACTTGGTCAACAAAATCAGATGTATTATTTAGTCGATCTTTAAATGCGGTGACTTTTGCCTCTTATTAAAACAGCTACACATCATGGTCCAATTCTCCGCCAAAATGTTAACTGGGCGGAACAACCATGTTTCATAAGAATGGTATTGATAATGATAATAGTAACCATGAGGTTTGATAGGAACTGTTCTATCGCTCGTATTAATATATTCATCATCTTGGATCATGTGAAAACAACTAAAAATATAAAGTAATATAACTCAGTATATACATATATCCTATGTCAATGAACAAAATGCATGATCATGGATCAGAATTAATTTATGCAGAACTGTTTAGTAATGCATCAAATTAGAACAGAGTATCAACAATTATTATAGTGAAACAGCACTCATTTTATTTATTCATCTAATTTAATAGTGCGTACCTAAACCAGCCTTATATTTATTATAGCTGCTGAATTCACTTCAACCAAGCATTGATATAACTAATATAATAAATGAAATTGTCTTGTTTCAATATATAGATAGGTACCTAGTTATGTATATGTTTATTGTTTAATATTTCTTATATTTTTTTTTTTTTTTTATATTTTTTATTTTTTATTTTTATTTCTTATTTTTATAGAAAAGTATCTTAAAGGTATAAAAATGAATATCTGTCCTAAAATCGTCCTAACACTAGGCATACATTTAATAATGGACACAGAAAAATGAACTTTGAAGAAACATTTTTACAAACCAGCACAATTTACCAGTAACTTGGGAAGATTTCTCAGACACAGCTAGCTTCAGTGTGCAGCAAATGTAGGGTTCCTACCTGCAAGGATTTTTTTTAGGATAGTCAGAAAATTAGGATCTCTGCAAGGCACTTAGTTTTGTTGAGTGGTTTCAATGCATTTTCAGTCATTCTGAGAAACAACACTTTCCTGAGGTATATTTTCCCAAACTGTTTACCATTTAACTTGGATTTCCTTACTACATTTAAATGATTTTGTCAGATTAGTCTTTCATTGGCTTTAACTAGCATCCCCGGAAGTGAGAAATAAAAATAATCTTCTTTATGTTGCATCTAAGAAAAGTATACAAACCCAAGAAATTTGTGTCTTTTTTATAGAAATAAAAATAACAGATCTGACTTTCAGGTGCTTTTTTGTTCTCTGTAAATAAAATACAGATGCTTTTTTACCTCTATATATCTTATAGATAAGCAAAAACTTGACTCAATAAAAATTAAACTTCATATTGCAGGGGACAATGTACAAATATTCATTTTTCCTGTCCTTATCTTCTCAGCATGCTTTTACACTTTTATGCTTCTTTAGTGTAGTAAACATACCACTTCTCAAACAATAAGAATATAAAATATCTTTTAAGATGTGCAGAATGAGAATATGTTTGTTCATCTGTTGAATTTAGAACTTTATTTAAAAGTCTTCAAGAATGCTACTAATATGATTATTAATTTTAAATGAGAAGCAGTGCATATTTATTACTTAATGAAACAGGTGGATTTATAGGAGAAAAGAGTGTGGATTTTGACAGGTTTTTGCCTGTTCTAGTGGTGTCAACCCTAAGCAAAAGATCTCTGAAGAGGAATGTCTGCTTGCAAGATATTGTGGTTAAAAAGGGAGAGGTTATATTGAACAATTTACAATGTTAAATCATTACACAGAGATACTGTGTACTTTCCTACTCAAAAGTCAGAAACAGCCTGACATAATTTAATTTGAACAAAATACCCTCTATTCCTTATTTGTTAACAGAATAGTTTACTTTATTTTATACTGGCGTCTTCTCACAAAATACTCATGGAAGCAGCAAATGATGAAGATTTACACACACACACACACACACACACACACACACACACACACACACACATATATGAATATGTATATATATATATATATATATATATATATATATATATATATATATATATGGATTCCTATTACAAGAACAAAAGTTCACTACTTCGAACTTGTAATAGGAAGCCTCACTTCTGCGAAAGTTCACTTTAAAGAAAGTGAACTTTTGCATAAGTGCACTTCACCAAAAACATTGCAGCACAGTGGAGGACATACAAAACAAGCTATGTCCTCCACTATGGTGCGATAGTCACAGACCTTAGGGTTAGGGCACAGGTTAGGGTAAGGGGATAGTTAGTAACGCTATCCCCTTACCCTAACCCATGCCCTAACCCTAAGGTCCGTGACTATTGCACCATAGTGGAGGACATTGCTACATCCTTCACTGCTCTGTAGTCATCACGGACCTTAGGGTTACATCACGGGTCATGGTAAGAGGATAGCCCTACGGGCTATCACCTTACTATGACCCGTGCCCTAACCCCAAGGTATGTGAGTACTGCACAGAAGTTCAGTACAACACCTGTTCATTGTGCTGAACTTCGCATAAGTGCACTTTCGATTAAGTGCACTTTAGCTGCAGTGAGCATTCCATGCACTATTTCGAATTAGTGAAAATTCGATCTAGTGCATGGAACCGTATATATATATATATATATATATATATATATATGTATATATATATATATAGATATATATATATATATATAATGTATATATATATATATATATATATATATATATATATATATATATATATATATATATATATATGTATATATATATATATATATTTATGCACAGAGAGAATTTTATTTTTTATTCATAGGTTCATAGGTGTTGTGAAGACTGGTAGAGAAGTTTGAAGGCTGTCAGCCTAGCCAAATAGAATTTTATAGATAATTCTGTCATTTGTAAATATCAGTGTAAGATACAGGCTGGTTTTCTTAAAGGCTGTTAAATGTTGAACTTCAACAATGTGCAACATTGCCCTCTGCTGTAAAGAAAACTAAGTCAATCATTTCACATCTGTTCTTTAAAATTAAAATTATGTCTTGTATGTCCTTTGATCTCCAGAGCTCGGAGCCATTTGGTCTGGGATAGCACATTCTTTCTATTGTTCTAACTTAAGGAATAATTACTAGGGTGTACATATGAAATGTCTTATTGTTGTAGCTTCCTGAGCAGGTGTTAGCTTGCTAAATAATGTAGCCTGTTGGCCTGGGAACCCCAGGCTAAGTGTCAAAAATGATGTAATGTGTACACTGGGAAACCCAAGTTTGAAAAGTGATGTAATCTGGGAGGGCCCAGCAGAAATATTTGTTAGTGATTTTAAAAACTATTGCTCAGAGAGAGACTGTAAGCATTTTTGTCTGACTATCCTTCTCACTGCCTGTTGCTCTATGTAAGTACGTTATTTTAGAAGTGTGTTTTCTTGTAGCAATAGCTAGGAATTAGAAAGTTTAGACTAAGTGTTTTTCTGTGATGTCAGAACTGTACTACTGATTTATTTTAAGTATTTCTGTGTGATCTCTGAACTCTCTTCTAGCAATGACTGTGTAGTAAAAAGTATTGTCTTGTGGTTTTAATTATTTATTATTAAATATTTTAAACCTTTTAACTGTGGCTGGTTTTGTGTAGAGATAAGTTAAGCTCTAAGAGTACATTGCATGTGTATAAGGATCCTGTACCAGGTCACTCTAATAAGCCTTGAGACTGTTTAGTCACATCTACCAATTGGATAATAATATTACACAGTAATAGCTGGACACCCTTTTAAGGGTCTTTGAGTAGCTGATAATTATTAGCTGGGTGGTGGCAATAATTACTACTGTATAGTCTGGGTAAAAGGGGCACCACTGGAGAACCTGTGCCAGCCTTCCCCAGAAGTGTCTGTGTGGTTGTGTAAACTCTTATCTCAAAGTGTGTGTGTGTGTCAGCTACTTGGGCAGGGACACGAAGCACTGGTTGGACAGAGAGGGTGCTGGAGATTTTAGCTTGCCCAGCTAGGCTGAGATCTGGACCCTAAAGTTGTGCCAGTGGGGAGTCTTATTGGGGACCTGGGGAGCAAGGGCGTGACCAACCCTGGACTGACTGTGATCTCTGTGTGCTCTTAAGGGAAATTGGACTTTACTGTGTGTATTTGTTATCCTTTCCTCATATATGAGATGCCCTTTCTGCTGTTAGTGGTGAGGATTGAGGCTTCTTGATTGCTGGGCCAGGGCACGGGCATCACATATTAATTGGTGGCAGTGGTTGGGATATTCACCTCACATATTAATTGGTGGCAGTGGTTAGGATATCCTCACATTTGTGTTTGGCAGCAATAGGATATCCACATCACATATTAATTATGTGGCAAATACTAACTGGCTTGTAGTGGTGTGGATAGAGTGAATCCTGTATCCTGTGTACAGTGAGCTTTGAAGGTGTTTTGTACTCTAAATCAGCCATGCAGTGAATACTCAGAGCTCAGATCACAATTGTTTTATTTCGTTTGTTAGCTTAGTTAGTCAGGGTGAGCAGGCAGCGTGTCAGCAGAGGAGTATGGAAACCTGACAAGGAGCCAGCTGGCGCAGATGTGCCAGACTAGGGAACTGGTTCATGGAAACCTGACCAAGGCAGACCTGATTGCAGCCTTGGTTACAGCTGCATCAGACAACAGCAACCAGGAGGACAATCAGACTGGCAGTGGAGATATAATTCCCTCGGAGAATGGACAGCTCATCCTTTCTGTAGTGGACTTAAAAATCCAGCTGGAGCTAAAGAGACTTGAGTTGGAGGCCATACATGTGCAATGAGAAGCAAATGAGAGACTGCAATGTTTGCAGGCTGAGGAGAATGAGAAACTGTTACATCTGCAAGCTGAGGAACAAGAGCAGAGGCAGGATGAGAAGGAGATGCTGACTCTTTGCCAGACTCATGGAGGTAATGGGGAAGGGAGTAATTGGACCCCAGAAGCACAAAAGGTCAGTAAGTTTCTTCTGCAGTTTAAAGCGGGGGATAATTTTGATAGTTTTATTCATATGTTTGAGAGGGAATGTAAACAGTATGAAGTCGACCAAGGGCTCTGGGTACAGTTCCTGACCCCCTTACTCCATGGTAAAGCTATAATTGTTCTTTCCAAAATGTCTGACGTTGCATGTTTTGATTATACTGCTGTAAAAAATTGTCTTTTAGAACTGTTTAAGCTAACACCTGAAACGTATAGGAAAAAGTTTTGTGAGCATAGAAGCAAGGCAGATGAAAGTGTGTGTGAATATGTTGCTGAATTGAGCACTTATTTCCATAGGTGGGTGAGTGGATGTCAGGTCACCACTTTTGAAGGGCTGACAGACCTTTTGGTGAGGGAACAAGCCCTTAGCACTTTGCCTGAGGACATGAGGATCTGGTTAGCTGATAGACTATGTGCTACTTCAGATGAGTTGGAGAAGAAGGGAGACCTATACCTGGCAGGCAGGGCAACACTGCACAGGAAGGGGACCCCCAGCACTGCTCATGTGTCTAAAGAAACACATGGTGGGCAGCACAGACTGCCACAACAGAATCTGCCAGTAGCAGGGGAAGCCACTAGTCCAGGTACACGTCCAGGAGCTAGGGTTAAATGTTTTGAATGCAACCAGTGGGGCCATGTGGCATACAGGTGTCAATGGAGGCAAGGTGGGGTACCAAAGGTGAGGGAGCCAGCAAGTGGGAAAGACAAAATGCCAATGGTAGGTTGTCTTGGCACAACAGGGGTACTAAACTACCATCCTGCAGATGTCCTGAGAGGGAAGGATTTGGATGAGGCAGTACCATGTGCTTATGCAGTTACACGCGGTCAGGCTAGGAGACAAGCATGTGGGTCTGGTAGCCTGGGGAAGACCCAGACAGACTGCATAGTTGCAGCCAGGACTGGTGAAGTGGTTACTTCAGGGAGGGAGCAACTCGGTAGCAGTGAGCCTGAAGGTGAGCCACAGCTGCTTGGGGGTACTGATGGTCTATTCGACAGCAAAGGTAGATGTGAGTAGTACTGCCCAGGCTGACAGTGAGGCACCACTGTCAGAGGATGCCAGACTTCCTGTGGAAGGGGAGCTGGGAATGGTTACAAGGAGAGAGTTGAGACAGGCTCAGCTCTCAGACCCTACATTGCAAGGCCTGAGGCAGGTAGCCAGAGAGGCACCTGATGCTCAAGGAAAGGGGAATCTGTATACTGGGACAAAGGGTTACTATACAGAGAGTGGACTCCTGAGGGAGGGGCTAGAATGTGAGGGAGTACAGCAGTTGGTAGTGCCTAGAGCCTACCGTCTGGCGCTTCAAGCCATAGCCCATGATATTCCCTTTGCATGTCATATGGGCATAAAACGTACAAAGAGGCATATTATGCAGAACTTCTATTGGCCTGGAATTTCCAGAGATGTAACAGGGTACTGCAGGACCTGTGAGCAGTGCCAAAAGATAGGCAAGGCAGGAGACAAGATGAGAGCTCTGTTGATGCCTTTGCCTGTGATTGAAGAGCCATTTCAGAGGGTAGCTATGGATATTGTGGGGCCGCTGTGTACCCCACGTTCCACAGCGAAAAAGTATATACTAGTTGTAGTGGATTATGCTACAAGATACCCTGAGGCAGTGGCTTTGTCCTCCATTGAGGCAGAGAAGGTAGCAAATGCTTTGTTAGAGATTTTCAGCAGGGTAGGTTTCCCAAAAGAAATACTGACTGACCGAGGTACCAATTTCATGTTAGACCTGCTGGCTTGTCTGTGGAAATCCTGGGGGTGAAGCACATGAAGACCACCCCCTACCATCCTCAGACTAATGGTCTTGTTGAGAGGTTAAACTCTACAATCAAGTCCATGCTATGGGCATTTGCAGATCAGTTTAAGAGGGAGTGGGACAAATATTTGCCCCATCTGTTGTTTGCTTACAGAGATGTTCCCCAGGAATCTACAGGTTTTTCATCCTTTGAGTTGCTGTATTGGCATAGGGTGAGGGGACCTCTAGGTTTAATTCAAGATGAGTGGGAAGGTGAGTGCCAGTCTCACAAGGTGTCTGTTGTGGCATACGTCCTAAACCTCAGGACGAGGCTCAGAGAACTCATAGGCTTGGCCCAGGAGAACCTGGCAGAAACCCAACAACAGAAAAAGGTGTGTTGTAACAGGAACACTCGAGCTACAGAGTATGCTGTGGGGCAGCAGGTAATGGTTCTCATTCCTGTCAGACACAACAAGCTCCAAGCAGCTTGGGAGGGTCCCTACAAGGTGGTAGGAAAGGTAAGTGATGTTAACTACGTGGTGGAACTGCTAGGCAGATGGCAGGGGTGCAAATTGTACCATGTTAACATGATAAAACCTTACTATGATAGGGAGGCCCTTGTGCTGAGCATTTGCAGTGGATTGCAGGAGGAGTCTGAGAGAGATCTGGGGACTGATCTCCTCAGTGAGGCTCGGGCTGACACCTCAGTGGAACGGGTAGCAATGTCCTAGCAGCTATCTCCAACCCAGGTACGAGAAATCCGAGCAGTGTTGCAGGAATTTGGGGACACGTTCACTGGGAAACCAGGGTGCATCCACCTGGTGCAGCACCAGGTGGATACAGGACCCCAAAGGCCTATTCACATCTACCAAATGGATAATCAGAAGTCAGAACTGAACTACTGATTCATTTTAAGCATTTCTGTGTGATTTCTGAACTCTATTGACTAGCACTGACTGTGTAGTAGAACGTATTGTCTTGTGGTTTTAATTATTTATTATTAAATATTTTAAAACCTTTCAACTGTGGTTAGTTTTGTGTAGCAATAAATTAAGCAATAAGAGTACATTGCATGTATATAAGGATCCTGTACCAGGTCACTCTAATAAGCCTTGAGACTGCTTAGTCACATCTACCAATTGGATAATAATATTGCACAGTAATAATTGGACACCCTTTTAAGAGCCTTTGAGTAAGTGATAATTTTTACCTGGGTGGTGGCAGTAATTACTACCTTACAGTCTGGGTAAAAGGGGCACCGCTGGAGAACCTGTGCCAGCCTTCCCCAGAAGTGTCTGTGTGGTTGTGTAAACTCTTATCTCAAAGTGTGTGTGTATCAGCTATTTGGGCAGGGACACGATGCACTGGTTGGACA
Source organism: Protopterus annectens (assembly GCF_019279795.1). Taxonomy (NCBI): domain Eukaryota; kingdom Metazoa; phylum Chordata; order Ceratodontiformes; family Protopteridae; genus Protopterus; species Protopterus annectens. The sequence continues at coordinate 1,902,592,679 of NC_056737.1, forward strand.
GAGAGGGTGCTGGAAATTTTAGCTTGCCCAGCTAGGCTGAGATCTGGACCCTATAGCTGTGCCAGTGGGGAGTCTTATTGAGGAACTGGGGAGCAAGGGAGCAACCAGCTCCAGAATGCCTGTGATCTCTGTGTGCTCTTAAGGGAAATTGCACTTTACTGTGTGTATTTGTTATCCTTTCCTCATATATGAGACATGGTATTAGTGGTGAGGATTGAGACTCCTTGATTGCTGGGCCAGGGCACGGGCATCACAGGTGTGTACTAGGCTAATGGCCCTGGAAGCTTTACAAGCCTAGTCCATAGATGTGCCCTGGCACTGTGCTTCCCGACCTTAGTTCCAAGTGCCTCTATCATTTAGAGCCACTGGAGTGATCCCTGGGGTGAACTTTCTATTTTCCATCCACTCATCAAGATTTCTTTTGAAGAGGGCCAGTGAGGTGCTCTGCTTGACATGTTTGGGAAGTCTATTCCAGAGCATGGGCAGTCTCTGGGTTATGAACCTGTCCCTCCAGAATGTTCTGTTGATTGTGGTAATGAGGTTGAGGTCTCTGGAGCATGTGGTGGAGAGGGATTGGGATTTCTTTAGATGTAGCGAGATGTAGTGAGGAATGGTATCAAAGGCCTTGGCCAAATCGAGTTGGGTCAGACATGGCTTTGTAAGTCAAGCAGAGATTGCCTCTTAGTAGATGATATGAGACAGGGACTAGCTGGAGTTTTTTGAATCTGTCCATGTAGGACATGTGTTTAAGGTTGTGAGGTACTTTTGTGGCCTCTCCAGCTAATGCAGGTGTCTCGTGAGGTACATGCCAAATGGGGGATTATACTCTATGATTGGTCTAATGAGGGAAGAGTAGAGAGAAATTATGACCTCTTTCTTCCTGGATGCAAAACTCTTGGTAATGAGATGTGCCACACAGAAGGACTTTCTGACCACAGTGACAATATGGTGGTCGAAGGAGAGGTTGCTGTCAACCTGTGTACGCAGATCTCTAAAAACACCTTCAGTGTTCCGTGGGCTCCCATTGATGTGGTAACTAGTGGGAACTGAGTTTTTCCCAAAGGGGATGATGACACATTTTTGACATTAAGTTTAAGGCCATAGTTTTGACACCAGTCATTGGTCTCAGTGAGGCCTTTCTGTAGGATGTCTTCATCACTTAGCAAGTTAATAATGACTCCCAGCTTACAGTCGTCTGCAAACTTGTTCAGCCAGAGTTCCTCTGAGTTGGCCTGGACTTCTGAGAAGTAGATGCCAAACAGGAGAGGATCCAGGACCGATCCCTTCAGGACTCCACTCATGACTGGTTGGCAGTCTGACATGGAGTCTGCTACTTTTACACTGCGGGTTCTATCTGTGAGCCAATTTGCAACCCACCTAACAATATAGGAGTTGATGCCTAGTTTGGTGAGTTTATCAATAATTCCAGAGTGAGAAATGGTATCAAAGGCCTTGGCCAGATCGAGGTAGGCTGTATGAACTGGTTTACCTTCATTCACATCTCTGGTGACTGACTGAGAGAAGTCAGCCAGGTTGTGCAGGAATGATGTACCTGTCACAAAACCAAATCGTGTGGGATCTCGAGTCTGAAGATTCCCTGTATCCTTGTTAATTAGGTCCATGATGATGTGCTCCATAGCCTTACATAACAGATTCATCAGGGTAATGAGGCAATAATTTCCAGGGTCTGTAGTCGCTCCTCCTTTATGGAGAGGGATGACTGTAGCAGTGGGCCATTCGGTAGGGCCAAAGCCTGAGATGAGGCTGTGAGTGAACAGGGCACACAGATGGGGTGCCAGTTCACTTTGTAATTCATGTAGAACACAGCCAGGGATATTGTTGGGTCCCATGGAAGCTGTATTCTTAGCCTTGGACAATGCAGCTTTAACCTGTGCTGCATTAATGCTGGGTGCCTGGCATTCTTCTGGTATTTAGATTGGTCCTTTGGGGGGAGGGGTAAATCTGGCACTGCATCTGTGGCCAGTATGTTGTCAGTTTGTTGGCTCAGTACAGGACGTATCATTGTGCAGTAACTCAGAGCAAATCTGGGTATTGCCGTGGAGATTCTTGATATAACTATAGAAGGCTTTGTGGTTGTTTTTAGTGTAAGCCACAATTCTGCCTTCATAGCTGGCTTTGGAGATTTTGATGAGTGATCTCAACTTTTTGTTGAGACTATTATGGGAATTTTTCCAGTCTTGGGACTTCACCTTTTTCTTTGTTAATCACGACAAACACTGATCTATCTAAATGGACAATTTTGGATCTAACGCACAGTTATAACAGATAATGTAAGTACCATATTAGCTATTTATAAAGCATATATACTTGAGATACGGAATATTAAACAATGAGTTAGGTATAGCTCTGCAAAAGAATAACTCAGAGAACCACAAAACTTTGATTATTTTAGTTTGAAACATCAAGCAATGAAAAAGCAATGAAAAAAGAAAAGCCCTGCACCCACTGCTACACACACACACACACACACACATATATATATATATATATATATATATATATATATATATATATATATATATATATACAAATTACACACACACACACACACACACACACACATATATATATATATATATATATATATATATATATATATATATATATACACACACACACACACACACACACACACACACACACACACACATATATATATATATATATATATATATATATATATATATATATATATATGTGTGTGTGTGCGTATATACAAACTCCAAGATCATACAACAGTGAGGCAAGGGGAGAAATTCCCACTCCCTGCTGTACTGCAACCTCCCACAAAGTAATGCTGGTGTTCTGCGATCAAACCAGGTTTTAGTCACTTATTCCAGCATTTGACACATTTGATATTCTAAATGTTCAATGAACTGCTTGGTTACCAGACAGTAGACATCACAGTTATAATTAGAAGAACACACACACAGTATAAGGTAACTCAATAAATGCTACTATTTACATCATGTACAACTGGAATAGCTATGGAACAGAATTGCTAATAGTAAAGGAGGAAGACCAATTTGGGGAGAAGAAAGACGAAGCAAGACAGTGTAGGAAAAAGAGGGAAGACGTAGGCTGTAGTGGATATAAAAAAAAACAGGAAAATAGAAGATAAATGAGGTGTGTGCTTCAATATAACAGACACTGTTCATAGAATTTGTTATGATTTGCTTCTAGGTGTCATACTACTGCGTTGTATAAACATCTACACTGGTCAAGTTTATGTAGGCATTTTTTTTTTAAATTCAAGTGAAAATTTTTTTAATAGTCTATGGACTTTATGCTTGTGAGAGCGATTCTCGTGTTTTAAAAGTGAGAACTGAGAAGCAGATCTGTGGAGCATCATTTATTTTGGGGAATTTGAAGACTGAGTTTGATCTCATGTTATAAGGGGTGTTTTCTGAATGGTCTGCTAGTAAATAACATAAGGAGTTTAGCTTGAGAAGTCTTTAAAGGGAAGCCATAAGTAGCATTGATCTATGTTGGAATAGCAACCAGTTTCTTTTAGAAACTGTGGAAGAATGGTGCACTGTACATGATGAATGTGCTATGAATACATAAATATGATTAATGCATTATTAACTATGCAAAGTTGATTTGATGTAATCTGAAGTGAAATTCGATTTTTTTCTGATGCAGCTACAGTTAATGAGAGTCTGTATTCCAGCTGTGGTAGAAGGACCTCTCTACCTATAGCTATTCTACCTGGTGGGTAGAAAAATGGAATTTTCTTCTTTTTTTTTCTTAGCTCAGAAGAGGAGTTTGTGTACTTTAGCTGCATTTACTTGGTCATTATATCTAATGTTAAGGGTTTTAACTAGGCAAATATAAAGACATCCAAATCTTTCCATTGTTTTGATAAGCCCAATGCTGTTGTATTAAATAGTCCAGTTCTTTGGTGCTTGTGCTAATTTAATAGATGTTTTCAAAAAACACAGAATTTTTAAATTAGCTTTTAGAATGAGTGCATGTCGTACTATGTAGTTTGAAATGCTGTTCTAACTCAATCATTATTTTATTCATTTATTTGTATTTGTTTTCTGGGGTAGAGCACTGATCTCCATGGACCTTTTCACACTCAGCATGGCAGCGGTGTCTAGCTTAGTCACCTGTTCAGACTTACACAGTCAGGCAATGGAGGCTGAGGGAATCAAACCTTGCACCTCTGGACCAAAAGAAACAACTCTTCAACAGCTCATTACTCATCTAAGCTAATTGTCAGACTATATTTGTCAGTGAGCTGCTTGTCCTGTAAATAACCATACCATCTACATATAAAATAATGGATAGAAGGATCCTAACCAACAGGTCTTCATCTGCCAATATATCTGGTACATTACCCGACTCCCTCAGTGATTACCTACCCACATTCATACTAATATAAGCAGCAAAAAAACAACAAGGACCAAGACAGCTAAAACCATAAATTTAATTGTAAAGCATAAATGATAAGTGCTTTCGGACAATTCATTCATCAGATCAAAGAACAAAGTGTGTTTTACTGTTGACCATCACAGACTCAAAGCTGCACCACACCTCTTTCCTCTTTTTCAGAGCTCTTGCTTATAGCAAGTTAACCATTTCAGTGCCTGAGCTTGTATTCTCTCAAAATGGGTTTTAGGATAAAATATCCATTCAAACCTGGGGGTTTATCAGCTTGTAAATCTGCTATCCAATGGGCTCCTGCCACTTCTGTTCAATTGCGTATATAACCCCCTCTTTTATCTGGTTCACATAACTGTAGTACCATGAAAGTAAAGTTACGTTCAGGTTTATTTAACTTGTGCTGATATAAAGCACAGGTATTTTTACTAAGTCTAATGTCACTTAGATGCTGCAGTATGAGGTCTTTTAATCTTCTGTTCATTTTACCCACATAAAACAAAGTACAGGATCCAAATTTGGTAAGGTATATCACATTGCAAGAGCAATAACCAGCATAGAGTTTAGGCTGGTATCTTACTCCTGTAATCGGGTGTATGAAAGTGTTGTTTTTAGAGAATACATTCATTTGATCAAGCTAACATTGCTCAATCGGGTATAACACCAAGTGTTATTATCGAATTTCTCAGTGGTGAATGGTCGGAATGTCATACAAAGCACCAAATGCAACATTTCTGACCGCTCTACCACCTAAACAAGAGCTACCATGGGTCAAAAAGGGGGGATATTTTGCGATTTGCAACAATTGCGTTTGCATTTGTGAGGTTTTGCCGCACTGCTTTCGACTGTATTCCAGTTGAACATCCACCAGCCGATCAAATGAATGCATACCTGTTTTTAGATATTTCTTTACAAGCCTTGCATCGCCGGCAGCAATAAGTCCCGACCCTTTCACTTGCAGGCAACTTTGTACTGAAGCTGGTAGTTGTTTTGTGTAAAGGTTACTTAAGATTTTTATTCTTTTTATATAGAAACTTAGGAAAGTTGCCCACTATCAACCTAAGTTCATCATTGTTGTCTAAAATTTTCCAGTTATTTCTCACAATATTGCAGATGCCTTTTATATCACTGCTGTATTTCACTGTCAGGGTTGAATAGATATCTTCCCCTAAAACCCATTTTGAGAGAACGCAAGCTCAGGCACTGAAATGATTAACTTGCTATAAGCAAGAGCTCTGAAAAAGAGGAAAGAGGTGTGGTGCAGCTTTGAGTCTGTGATTGGTCAAGTGTTACTTAAAACAGTTAAACACACTTACACTTTGTTCTTTGATCTGATGAAGGAATTGTCCTAAAGGGCTTATCTTTTATGCTTTACAATTAAATTTATGGTTTTAGCTGTCTTGACCCTTGTTGTTTTTTTACATCTTACATTTGTGATTTGTCTGAGCCAAGGTGGACTTTTATCCTTTATTTGCTGGGTTTTCTCCACTTCTTCTATTTGCAATTTGTTACCAGTGAACAGGAAGATGGCTGACTGTGAGCTGCCTAACACTGAACTGGAATACTGCCCTCCCTCTTCAGCTAAACTGAATAATAATGCGTGCCTTAAGAGAATGATGCAGTTTGAACAGAATCCACTCATGCAGCCCATGGAGGTGAATGCTGGAACAGTGAGTAACAGGTTGTTTGATGAAAAGAAAGATGAACTGTTTTTCAAAATGTATTCTGAACTAGAACTGAATCTGTTCAAATTGAAGCATTTGCAGTGACAACGCTTTCATTTTGAAGCATGTCAGCACTTCAAAGTTATACCTAGGTGAATGTGCATTTTTTGTATGGCAGCACAAGGTGAAATGTATCCACAGTTATTAGCCAAATGGCAACAAATTAATTTAGAGGCAAGCTTCAAATATCTGCAGCTTTTATTAGATTATTTTAACCAGAGGAAGAATGTCTTGCACAGAGTCAGTGCCTTGCAAAGTGATACAGAAGCGCAATTTAAAGGTGAACACTATACCTCTAGACTTGATGAACTTTTTTTGTGACCTGACACACTATGATAACAAGTTACAAATGATTAAAACCAGAAAATTAACAAGGATTTTACTGATTTTAAACATGGACATATTTTTGTTTAGCCTAAGAATGAAGTCAAAAGAGACAAACCTGCTTATAACACAGCTGTGGGTTCCATGGCTAACCACAGCAGCAGTAAAGAGGCCAAGTCAACAGGTACACCTAAAACATCTGTGAATGTATTACCAACTGAAAAGGAAAAGAAGCAAGGAGAAGTAACTGAACTAATAGATGTTTCACAAGTGGTAAAGAGAAAAAACACAGTTGATGTTCAAGCAGAAGTGCAAGCTCCAGATTATGATTCACTAGGTGTTAAACCTAAAGGAACAATAATGTCTGACTTAGTTTTTTCCATGCTCCCACTACCCATAAAAATAATAAAACACATCAGGCAAAGATCTCTCAGCAGAGGGTGCAAGAGGAGAAATATGTCAACTTAGAATGTAACCAGAACCAATTGATATACAACTATCAAACTATGTCCTTAATGAAGATGAAATTAGACTGCTGAATAAAGGACTATCATTTGTTCCTGCAACACCTTCTAAATGGAGTGATGTCATATTTGACCTTAGACTGTTTACTTAAATTTCTGTATAAGGAAGATGGGCATGGCATATCCAATACTTTCAGAAAACCCAGTTCATTTATACCTCCAGTGCATCCTGTAATGGATGCATTCTTGAATGAATGTGAAAGAGAACTTTCTGAATATATGAATTCACAACTCCCACAGAGTTTTTATAACTTAACAAAGGAAGAAAGACAAGCTCTTCATGAATTAATGGCCAATAAAGAACTGATTGTTAGATCAACAGACAAGGGAGGCGCAGTTGTTATTCTCAGTTATGAGTGGTACACATCAAGAATGGAAGAGATGCTTTGCTCAGTCTCTGCCTATGAAGTGATAGAAGAATCCATGGCAAAGGATATAATAAAGAATACCTTGGAAGATCTCTATGCTATGCAAATCATTACCAATGAGTTGCATCAGTATTTTTTAGTTGAACATCCAGTGATTCCTGTGATTAATGGACTACCGAAGATACACAAGGATCAACACAACCCCATATTGAGACCAATAGTGGCAGGTAGTGGGTGGTCTAATGAGCCAATGTCAATATGGGTAGAGAAGCAATTGAAACCAGCTCTTTGCAAAGCACCAACTGTGCTTAAAGATACACCTCAATTTTTGAATGCGCTGTTTGAGTTTTTGAATGCAAACAGGGCTATAGGTAGTTTTTTATTTGTAACCCTTGATGTTAACAACTTGTTTACTGTTACTCCTAATGCACATGGTATACAAGCGGTTAAAGGTGGAAACTCCACTGACCCCTCAAACTAGCGACCCATTGCCATTCTGTCCCCCCTCTCCAAGTTATTAGAAAACTGTATTCACTCACAGCTTCTCAATCACCTTCTCACACACCACTTACTTACCCCTACCCAACATGAATTTCATCCTCACCACAGCACCACCACTGCCCTCCTCTCCTTCACTCATATCATTGCAGAGGCCCTAGAAATCAATAGACTAATTTCCTGTCTCTTCCTAGATCTCTCCAAAGCCTTTGATACTGTTTCTCATCCTCTACTACTATCCAAACTTGCAAATCTCCACCTATCCCCCTCCGCACTTGCCTGATTTAATAGTTACCTATCTGGCAGGGAACAATCTGTCAAATGGCTCTCATCCTCCACACCTTTCCTTCCCATCTCCACCGGTGTTCCCCAAGTCTCCATCTTGAGACCCCTTTTGTTTAACATCTTCACCAATGATCTTTACAGCTCATGCAAAGAATCCTCCCTTATTCAGTATGCCGACGACTCCACATCTCAAATAACATTCCTGAACTACACTCCCTGACCCAACAGGCCCTACTATCCACTGAACAATGGCTCTCTCACAACCTATTGATCCTAAATCCCAAAAAGACCAAACTCCTACTTTTCCTTCCCCATTCTCTTTCTCATCACAAAACCTCCTTTTTTATTACATCTTCTAACAATACAAACATCCAACCTGACACCCAGACAAAACTCCTAGGGGTCATTATTGATGACAAACTCAAGTTCAACCTACACATACTCCAATGTATAAAAAAAACAAACAAACCAGAAACTAGGTCTGCTATATCGGAACAAAAAATTCCTAACCCCTGAATCTAGACTTACCCTGGGCCAGGCACTCCTCCTCCTCTCCCTCTTATATGCCACCCCAGTTCTTACCAATATCCAGGCCTCCACTCTAAACAAACTGCAACAGACTTACCATAAAATAGCCAGATTCATTACTAACTCCCCATACAACTCACACCACTGTATTTCTTTAAACTCTCTTCAATGGCTTGAACATCCCCAGTTTCTGCTATCTTATCAATTTCATATGCTACATTCTATTCTTTATAAACCCTCCTTCTGTCCATCTCTATCTTCCTTACTCTCAATCTACATTCCATCCCGGACCCTCCGTACTTCTAACCAACAATTACTTGTTATCTACCACCCAAAAAGGTCAGTAGGCAAACTACTCTACAAACACTCCCTTGCCCATGCTTGGAACAAACTTCCCCTTGACTTACGTTCAATCACCCACACCTCACACTTTAAAAATGAACTAAAAGCTTATTTTCTCAATTCCAGAACCTGCCCTTGCCATGACCCTACCTGGTCTTCCTTCCCTTTATGTACCCTCAAAAGGACCATACTTAGTACCTCATTATGCCTCTCTCTCCAATGTGTCTACTATGCATTTGCACAATTTTATACAAACAAAAAATGTTTATTGTTGACCTATTGAACTATATCAATGTAAAATTGTTACTTAGCTTCTTTTTAATGCAACTTTAACTTTATGTATGTAACCCAACATATGTGAATCGTTTTGCTATAACTGCTATTATATCAATATTGTTTAAAATTGTACTTGTTTTAAAATGTGTTACTGGAGATTTTCTCCTCGGGTCTCCACTGAAAATGGGCCACAAGCCCAGTTGGACAAACCCGGTTAACAAATCTCAATAAATAAAACAAATAAATAAATATAAGCTCCGTCCATACCCATAATGCACTGCCCCTAACATCTATCAGATCTCGGTTGCTGCTTGAAAGGAAGACTGCAATGATGTGCCTTAACTGGAGCTCAACACTAAGGACATTGGTGACCTTGAAATGTCTCATTCCTCCAGAAGTCAGTTATTAAAAATGGTGGGGGTTGGTGGGTGGGGAGTTTAGGAAGAATGAAAATGGACAACACAGATGGAACATTATGTTGAGTACATAACTTTTTTATCTGATGTTGTCAATTTTCATTCATTCCTCAACTAATAGGACAGAGTCCCCAGCTACCTAAATTCCTAGATGAACTTTAAGGAAGGATATTCCTGAGTACAGTTGAGCCAAAGTCCCTCAAGACCAGATCTAGTTCGTAATGAGTGATAAATGTATGAGGATTTGACCAAGATGCAGCCGCACATATATCATCATCCATAGAAGCTCTAGACTGGAAAACAGCAGAAGTTGCTATAGATCTGGTTGAATGAGCCTTTAATGGCTTTGATAAGGGGGATTCAATTTGTTATAGATAAATGAAATACAATCTGTCAACCATCTAACTAGAATTACCTTTGTCACTAATTCGCCCAATTTATTATGTGCAAAGGAAACAAACAATTGATCTGTCTTTCTAATCTTTTTTGTTCTGTGAAGATAAGAAACATAATTGTCTGTGAACATCCAGTAAGTGCAGCATATATTCCTCTTTTTTTGTAAATTTTGGGAGGAATACTGGCAAGTTAATGGATTGGTTGATGTTGGCTTCTAATACCACCTTAGGAAAGAGGGAAGCATTGCTACGCAACATAACCCTATTCTTATAAAGAACTAAATATGGAGGCTTAGAAGATAATGCTTGAATTTCTGAAATTCTTCTAGCAGATACAATTGCAACTAAAAAATTGTTTTCCAGGTCCAATATTTAAGGTCACATTTAGCTGCAGGTTCAAAGGGAGAACTAATTAAGGCTTGCCGTACCAAATTTAAATCCCATGGTAGTATGGGGTCTTTATAAGGAGTCTTAGCAGGACAGTACCTCTCAGAAAGGCCTTGCACAATTTGAAGGAATCTAGTGAAGAATTTTGGAATCCTGCATGAAAGTCAGAGATTGCTGCAGGTCAAACTTTAGTTGATGAACTCGTGCCTTCATTAAATACACTTGCTAAAAATTCTAGAACACATGGAAATGGAGATGAGAAGGGGTCTAGCTGATTTTGCTCTGCCCAGTAAATGAAACTTTTCCATTTATTCCTGTAGAGTTTCCTAGTAAAAGGTTTTTGGGAAGATAAAAGTATGGAATGGACAGGGGAAGACAGCATTGGTTGCCTGGCTATTAAAGGAATTGGAAAAAAACATGCTGTTTGCTTGGATTTGAGATTTCCAGGTGAACCATATCTGCCAAGTGAGTCAGAACGTCTGGAATTGGATCGAGAATTCAAGGTGGATATAATAGATGAGGCCAAAGAAAGGGAAACCAAATCTGTCAAGGCCAGGAAGGTGCAATGAGGATGACTTTACTCTTCAACCAAGCTACTTTCTGAAGGAATTTGGGAATTAAAGGAGTAAGAGGATAGGCATACAGAAGACCGGGGGGGGGGGGGAATGGAGTAGAGCATCCCTCTGTGATTCCACCAATTGGGGGGGGGTCAGGGCAAAGAAGCTGCTGCAATTGTTTTTTAGGGGAGATGCAAAAAGCTCACATCAAGGTTGGCCCCACTAACTGAAAATCATTTTCATCACTTTGTTGTTGAGAGACCACTTGTGAGGCAGTAAGAAGGACCTGTTAAGTTTGTCTACTATAGCGTTGGACTTCCCAGGAATATGCATTTCTATTAGAGAATAGTTGTAAGATATCACCCTTGCCACACTCTGAGGGCTTCTCAACACAGGGGATAAGATCTTGTTCCCCCTGTGTTTGTTGATGTACCAAACTACTGACATGCTGTCTGTCTGGATTGCAATTGTCCTGAGAGGGAGGGAGTCTTGGAATGCCTGCAACACCAAACGCACCGTTGTCATCTCCAGAACAATGACGTACACGTTGTTCTCTTCAGGAGACCAAGTGACTTGGACTGTTTTCCCCAGGAAACCCCCCCCCACAGTCTGGGAAGTGTCCGTGGTCATTTTGGCCTTGGGCTCAGGGAGGATGAAAGGACTGCCTTGTAACACCTGTTGTGACTGCATCCACCAGGAAAGGTATCTTTTGCATATCTGAGTTATTCTTACCTCGTTGACATGGATTGAGAAAGCATTGACCATTGTGTTGCTAGCATCCATTGTAGAATTCACATGTCAAATCTTGCTAAAGGGACTACAATTATTGCCACTGACATTGATCCCAAGGCTTGCAGAATCAATCAGGCCAAAACTTTGGTACAATAAATAATTTTCCTGACCTACATCCTTATCATTTGCACTCTTGATAGTGGAAGATATGTGCTGAACACTGCTCCTAGGAATTCTAATGTCTAGGTTGGTTGTAAATGAGACTTGTTGTAATTTATGGTTGTTCCAAGATGTGAACAAGTCTGAAGCACCTGATCTCATTCTTCTACGAGTTGATGCCTGGTCAGGGAGGTAATGAGTCAGTCGTCTAAATATGGAAACAACTGGAATCCTTGCAGTCTCATTGTTGAGCTGATAATACTGCCATACACTTGGTGAACACCCTAGGGGGCTGTGATGAGGCTAAAGGGCAGTGCTCTGAATTGATAGTTACTGGACTATCTGTTCATCTTTATGTGATAGTACACATCCTTGAAGATCTATCCAGTACGTCCAGTTGTTCTTTCTCAGAAAGGGAAGTATGGACTGAACCATGACCTTCCAGAACTTTGTGTGTCAAACCAACTTGTTCAAAACAGTGAGATCCAAAAGTGGTCCTCTGTTTGGCACTAAAAAGAATCTTGAGTAAGTTCTGGATTCTGTTTGGTCTGGTGGGACCTCTTTTTTAGCAGCTTTTGTATTTCTAGTGTAGCTGCTTTCCTCTGACTGGGTGGAAAATCAAGAAATTGTCTTGACACTGGAGAAGATAGGGAAAATGGAATTATATAACCCCTGGAAATAATTGTTTGCATCCAACTGTCTTTTGTTATATCTATCCAGGCTGTCTGGTACAGAGATAAGTGACCCCTGACTGACTCCAGAGGTAGGCAATCAGGCCTCCATTCAGGAGTGCTGAAAGAGTCTGTCGGAAAAGGAATCTCTATACCCCCAGTTTTGCGAGTCTTCTCTGAAATGGGGGCATCTCATTTCATTATTCCTCCCCTCTCTGCCTCAGGGGGAACTACCTCCATGTATGTCCTGGAAAGGACCCTGAGATTTTCTGAACTACATTTTGTGACCTCCCTTTTGATTCTTTGAAAAGGTCCTTTGATGGGTCAAAAATCATGACCACTGTATACAGGGTCTTTTCATTTTTCTCACACATGAAGAGTGTGTCCTTTACTGTGGGGCCAAAAAAAAAGAAATGCTGTCAAAGGGGAGCTTTGATGAACAAAGACTTGAAGGGCTCTGCAAAATCACATAAGCACATCCAGGCATGGCTCTTGATGGAAATACCTGAACCTGCAGCCCTTGAGGTGCATTTTGCAGTGTGTGGGATAAGCCTCATGGACTAATTAGATAGAACTTGTAGGGTAGCCAGCTGAGAGACTACTGAAGATTCAGCCTCAGCAGTTTCGGTTCCAGAAAGAGATTTTGATAGCTCTTTAATCAAACCTCTTTGAAGTCTCAGAAAATGTGCCAAATAGTTCAGTGATATGAGTGCAAAAGTCACTGAAGCATAAACATGCTTTCCAAATCTTCTATCACCATAGACTCTCTATTAGAAGGATGGACAGTTGAACTCTGCTCTGTGAGTTCCTTTTCTGTAGCTGCCATCATGACCATGGCAACTACTGGTACCCCTTTACTCCAAAATTCCATGCCTACTGGGTGGAGCCAGAATCTAATCTAGTCTCTTGGGGAAATGGGTCAATCAAATCAGGTTTACTCCATACCTGCCTAGAGATCAAATTAATGAGTTCATCAGTGGGTTGTTTAATCCAGGAAGTAGACAGGCCAGTCCCAAAGGCTTCCAGAAATACTGATTCCTCCGGAGAAGTACCTTAGGAAGACCAACCACCCTTCTGTTTAAGGATCTCAAGAATGTCTCCATATGAGATGTCATGATGTCATCGGGTGGTGATTTTCAGGACCCATCTCCCTCACTGAAATCAATATTCTCAAATACAGACTCTTGAGGAGAGTCCAAGTGCCACCTTTTGCACTTTCTCTTCCTAGGGATTTTCTCGGTAGGGTAGTCCGGTGAAGTATCAGAAGAGATTAGGATAGTCTGCTGGGTAGTCTGGAAGATTTGAGCTTGTTATCCATGTGGGGTAGAATGCTGAGGATCACTGTACAAAGTCATATGAGAAGAAGAGGGTAGATTCAAGGGGGAAGGACCCATCCGACCTGCCTGCAGTATAGAACACTCTCTTCACAACCTCAAATGCAGATCATTCCAGGGAGAAGGAAGATAATGGAGATGAGAAAGCAGGTTTCAGGCTCATCTCCTCCCTCCACCTCAAGAACAATCCATTCAAGGTGGAAGTCAGAGCTGAGCTGTCCAGTGCCTAAGCTCTGAGAGGAAGAGATGGCTCTGAAAAGCTTGGAGTCAACTCCAACCTCCCGGATCCAACAGGGATGCTTCGGCTCCAAGAGTCATCCTTCTCTGAGGATATCAGAGCTGGTGTAGTCACAGTAGTATTTGGATCCAAAAACAGTACTCTCTTTGGATTTGAAACAGACAAAACCAGAACACTCAGATCTAAGGACTCTAAAACCATAGGTAGGGTTAGAGAAGGAGCTGTAATGGATGGAGTAGTTGATGATCTAGCTTCCTGATCCGAAGGTGTAGGAACCATGGGAACTTCCATCTGAATTTGCTCCATGAATTATTTCCTCATCATCCTCTTCACATCTGCTTCTGTGAGACTCCTGGATGAACGAGAAGATACTAGGGATGGCGATTTGGAGCAGCTCTCTAAAGAAGGGCGAGGGCACTCTGGATGGGACTGGATCCAGACTTGGAAAATATGTTGTCCTTGGTAAAGGTTTCGGATCTAAGAGTGTAGAATCTGGAACAGGCTTGATTGGATCCGAGGAGGGTCAGATCTTAAGAAATGTTGGATCCAACTTCTATTCTTTTTCAGCTCCGAGGAAGATGAGGCTGGAGACTCAGAAGACTTCGACTGTTTAGTAGGGTCTCTAGTTTTGTGTTTGGCTGACTGAACCCCAGTGATGGCTTTAGAGAATGAAGATGGCAATAAACCTTTTAAAATCAACTTGTTCTTCCTGTCAGCGGGTGTTGAACCCACGAGAAATACTACAATCCTGCTGTAAATGATCAAGTCCCAAGCAATACACACAAAGACTGTGGGCATCCGAAATCAAACATTATTAAAGAAAAAGAATTACCATACAAGAGAAGAACTAAACTAAACTTTTTTTTTTAAACCAGTAAGACAGAAAGAAGAGGAAAGGAAAAATACCAACAACAGTATTCATGAACTACAATAATTTTGTAGATAGAGACAAAATACCAACAATGGTAATGTAAGAAGAATACACTAAATGTAAAAGGTGAAGGGGAAAGTTAGGCCTACCAACGATGGTAGGGAAGTTTACACTCAAAGTGTACAGAAAAGAAAAGAAAAGTGGAAAATGACTTAAAATTAAAACTAAAGATTACAGATTAAAGAAACAGTAGTATACAAGGAGTTTTTAGGAAGGAAATATCAAAAAAGGACTTATCTCCCACTGTAATCTTGAGAGCTGAAGGTGACCACATCTAGACGATAAAGTGGCAAACAAGATCTGAGAGATGTTAAAGGGGGTGCATTATGGGTAAGGAAGGAGCTCAAGAGTTTGTTGGAGGCCACAAGCTAGTATAACAACTGAGTCAGATCCAAGGATTGGATCCAAACCCATTAGTTGAGGAATAAATGAAAATTGGCAACATCAGATTATTTCATTTATAAGGATGTACAAGGCAGTCATGGTGCTTCTTCCAGACCAGGAATGATATGGATGTCATGACAGAACCATGTAGGCTTGAGAATACTTGAAGAGTTTGCAGTACTTAAACTTTTGTAAGTGGATGGCAATACTGAGATGAGACTGAAATCTTTAGTAAAAGAGGGTTTAGAGGCCTTGGGCGATGGCTTAACTGCAGATATTTTCTACTGTGAGGACATAATAATCTTAGTGGGGCAAAAGTTGCAGAGATATTTGAGTGACTGTAAGATATAATAGTGCTATAGCACAATAAACCATTAGTGTTCCAATGCAGAATTAACATCAGTCGACATGAAAGTATTAGTGAGGCAAGGTGATTTCAGCGACTGAGAATTTTCACAGCCTTGATTGGATTATACCATGCCTTGGGTTATTTGATGTGCTTTCAGCCAGTCAGATAGCTGGAAAGTGACACGGACCTGGAGGTTAAAACTGCAGATCTCCATGTTTATCATGCAACAGAGTAAATATTTAAACATTTTTTCTTTATGTGATTCTTTTGATATGATATTTATAACAGAAACTTGATTTAGTAGTACCAGCTCTCCATTGGCTACCCCTGTTTTTGGGGCCATTATGTTTAAAGATCTAATAAGAATGGGGTGGAGTAGTATCTATTAACATTTCCATTAAGCTTACTTCTGTGTTAACAGTAAGTGATGAAATGTCAGTCTATGACTGTGAAATTAACAAATGATGGTGTTCATAAGAATGTGACTCTTTTTATTGTTCAAATTTATCTAATGATCAAGTCACCATATAATCACTTGTTTTAAGAATAATTAAGACTTATTTGTTTGAGATTTTAATGGTCCTTGTGCTGACTGGTCAGTATCGTACAATAAACTGGAAAATAAGCTTTTAAGTGAGAGTATATCATGTAGATACTCAGACTGTTACTCAGAATATCAGTGGAAGTAAAGTTTTGTATTTAGTTTGGCTTTTCTAACAAATCAATATCTATCTACTGCAGTACATCTCCATAGTTGGGAAATTCAGATCATGTGTATGTTATTTTTGAAATTGTATATTTTGATTTTTCAAATGCTTAAGAAAAGAAGCAAGTAAAGACATTTTTATGGAACCAATTTTACAGGTATTAATGCTGAAACTTCACAATAGGATTGGGAATCTGATATGAAAGAAAAATACATAGCTGATAACAGGGTTACTTTTTATTGTTATATGAACAGTTTGACTGTTTTGTTAAAAGAACTATATCTACAAGAAGGTATGTTAGATCACCCTGATGGAGTAGAAAACTTGAAATAGCTAGAAGCAAAAAGAAAAAAAAACAGTCTACGTATTACAGGGATTATTCAAATGTGGTAAACAAGTTGGTTTATAGCAAATTTAAGAACACTTCTCAAGATTAGTTAATGAACACAGGACTACTTATGAAATAAAGCTAGCCTCTAGTACACTGTATAATCAAAAAAAGGCTTGTTTAAACAGTTGCTATATGGTTATGGCCTAGAAGGTGACTCAAGTTTATCCTTAAGTGAAGGTCCTGTATACCTAACTGATCCAGAGCCTTTGGCTAATTTGTTTGTGGGTGTTTTTTTTTTTTTTTTTTAGTACTTTAGCTAATGACATCGATTCTTATTTTCTATTGTATTTATCTGGTAGTTGTCCACTGTTAGTGGAAGAATATATAAAACATAGCTTTAGCTAGTATTAAAAATAACTCAGAGGCTGTGTTGGATGGGTTGAATGGTTATTTTTTGAGCAGTATAACTGATTATTTGAAAACATGTTTAGTTTATTTGTTTGAAAAAATAGCTGAAGGTTTAGCTCCAGAAATCTGGAAGGAGGCCATTGTTATACCCATATATAAAATATACCGTGGTTATACTTATGGAGAGTACAGACCATTCAGCTTGATATGTATTCTGGGGAAGTGTTTTAAGCAGGCTTTATTCTATCCTTTAAGGATATGTTAAGTTTTTCCAGTGAAACTTACCTACATAGTTTTATATCCATGAGATCTAGCTTATCCAGTTTAGTTAACTTTTACAAATATGTAATAAACTCACTATATAAAGGCTTAGCTATAGACATGGTTTATTTTCTTCTGGCTATGGCCTTTGATTTCATTTCACATTTTGGGTAAGTCTAATATGAATGTCTACATTATGAGATGGGTTAAAAACTGATTAGTATGCCAGAAAAGCAGAGTTAAAATTAAGAACAAATATTCTAAATATGTCTCTATTAAGTGTGGTGTACCACAGGGTATGGTGTTTGGAAATTTGTTATTTGGCCTACTGATGACTGACTGTTCCCTATCAGGTCACATTTGTTTAAGTAAATTTGTTGATGACTTAAAGGATGGAGATATTGCACAAATTTAGTAGGCCATCAGTGTTTGGAAAATTATTTGGATAAACCAGTTATATGGGTACAACAAAAAAGTAAGTCAGGAAATCCTTCTACGTGGCACACCTCATCACAAAAGGTTTCTCATCCAGGAAAAAAGAGGTCATTGTTCCCCTCTACTCATCACTCATTAGACCCATTATAGAGTACAACGACTCTTTTGGTATGTACCTCACAAAACATCTACAACAACTGGAAAGGCCACAGAAATACCTCACAAAGAGGATTACCGGCCTCAAACAGATGCCCTACGCAGACCGTCTCAAAAAACTCCAGCTTTACTCTGTCGCATATCGCCTACTCAGAGGCGATCACTGCCTAACATACAAAGCTATGCCAAACCCAGAGCTGTTCAACATGCTCCATTTAAAGGCATCCCAATCCCTCTAAGCTACATGCTCTGGGGACCTAAACCTTGTCACCACAATAAACAGAACATGCTGGAGGGATAGATTCCTGTCCCAGAGACTTCCCATACTCTGGAACAAACTACATATCTATATCAAACAAAGCTCCTCATTAGCACTCTTCAAGAAAAATCTTGATTATTGGATGGGAGATAGGAAATTCACCCCAGGGATCACTTCTGTGTGGCTCTGCTTGACAGGGGCACAGGAAAATAATTTTCTTGGGTGACACAAGCCAGGGTACCATTTGGCTAGGCTTATATAGGCCCTAGAGCCAATAGCCTAGTACCTACCTATGAACCTATGAACCTTCAACAATAACAAATGCTCAATTATTAATTTTGGTGCCTCTAATTATTAAATGAAAAGAATGGAAAAAAGTGCCCAAATACAAACAAATAACCAAAAAATAAGGCACTCAAAGCACCACCACGACAGCGATACAGTTCTTCAGCTTCTGATATCCCAAGTAAATGATCCAGTGAAACAAAATATTTAGTGACCAAACGAACGTTCAAAACAAATGGAGTACACAATAAAATAACAACAGCTAAGCGCTTTCTGCTATACAGCCTTCTTCAGATCATAAAACTTATTCTGATTCAACATTTAAAAAGGTGAACTTGGCCAATCATTTCTTTGTTTCTTACATGCTAATTAACTGATGTCCAATGGTTGTGGCTAAAATACCAGTTACCTATAGGTAGGAAAACAAGATGAAGAACCAATCAAAATATCAGAAAATGCTCCGTTAATAAAATTCATAGCCAATGAGGCAGCAGAATCATGAAAACATCATTGGTTCACAAGAGCTATTGAGTAGAATAACTAGCCAATAGCACTATCTCCTCACAATACGTATAACCAGTCAAATAATGATGCTGTATACCTATCAATGTGAACACAACACTTCAAATAAAACATACGCCGATTGCAAAACCATTCTCCCCACCCTAGTACTAGCAAAATTCATGGCAGTTATCATACAACGTGGCGGACCTATGACGCCAACTCCCCAAGGACAATCCAAGCGATTATGTGACATAATCGCTCCTTAAATACCACACCCAAATTCCTTTAGTTAAAATGTATATTCCTTTGGTTAAAATATGCAGTTATCACAGGAATCCATGGCGGTTATCATACAAAGTGGCAAAGCTATGACGCCAACTCCCCAAGGACGATCTAAGCGATTGTGTGATTTTCAAACTATTTTTCGTGAAGTTGAGAATGCTGCATTTAGACTTAAATGTTTGCAACGGCAACATTTTAATTTGGAAGCTTGCATTCATCACAAACTTGTACCCAGAGGTATGCGTGTTAAATGCCTTCCTAGCTATGGGAACACTTATCCTGATTTACTTGCCAGATGGCAAGCAATTAATCTTGAGACTAGCCAGAAGTATATGCATTTATTAGTGGAGTACTTTAAACATGAGGAAGAAAATATAGCAACATTAATTGCCAGCAAGCAAGTTATCCTGTAAGACATGGATCTAAAAGACACTCATCTACAAAAATTAGAACTTTTGCAAACTAATTTACAAAATTATGATAATAAGCTTAAACAGTTTAAAACTAAGAAGCTGGCACGTGATTTTAAGGATTTTAAAAATGGCCACATTTTGAGTGGCCCAGAGAGTCTAACAAAGGGGTGTCAAGAGGCAATAGGGGTCGGAGTAGATCCCGGAGAGAAATATACACACACAGGGACCACACCAATAAACGAACTGAAGGGCAGGGTCAAGTTGAAATACAGAACCGTACCCCTGGAATACAGAATCACACTCTAACCAGTAGTCAGCATGCTACTATTGATTTAACCAATGTTCCCATTGAGAGTATAACATCTGCTGAAACTAGTGAAGCTGGGACCAGTAGGATGACTATGGGGTTTGATCCTCAGCTATGTGAATCCAGTGCTAACCTTGATATGGGAACTAGACCAAAAAAAGGAGCCATATTTACTACTGTTAACTGGCCTTTGCCGATTTTTGTGAAACATTCCTTCCAAAGAAATCCTCGGGCATAGAGTCAGGAACGCAAGCGCAAAAAGGTGACAACATGAAAGTACCTAATGTGGGCTTAGTTGTCAATTTATCAAATTTCACCTTGAGTGCAGAACAAATATCAGTATTAGGACATGGTTTGAGTTTTATTCCTGCTCTGTCTTCAGACCTCAATTAATTTATGACAGATATCAGACTCTTTTGCAGGAATATTTCTTTGAAATGCATGTATGGAAATAATAGCGGCCAAGCAGTACCGTTTCCTAGGAAACCTAGTAATTTTATACCAGTAAATTCTCCAGCAGCTGAACTCTTCTTGAAATTATGTGAGGACAAGGTCAGTAAATTGAGAACACACTCCAACCATGGAAATTTTTATAATATTACATTTAAAGAAAAAGAAGCACTCCAGCAATTAAGAACCATGGATAATCTAGACATTAAATCAGCTGATAAAGGTGGCTGTATAGTTGTTATTGATGCTGGTTGGTATAAAGCCAAAATGATGGCTATGCTGGAGGATGGACATACTTACACCAAATTGGATAAACGGCAAGTAGACATAAAGATTAAAATTGTACAGCAAGAACTTTATGATTTGTTCATGGAGCAATATTTAAGTAAAGACCTATACGATTTTTTTTTGTCTGCCTGAATCCCACGATCCCTAGCATAGCTGGCTTACACACAAAAAACAACAAAATGCCTTAAACTGGACCACAGCATTTTCATCACCAACTTCAGATGAGCATACCAACAAAAATGAGTCCTTTATATATAGTCCTTAATAGGTCCATTAAGTAACCAATCCACAATTAAAGACATATTAACAAACTAAAATGTTTAAAAGGTGTCATAGGAAACAATGCATGCAGATCCTGTCTGAATAGAACTACCATTCAGTACAAGTGTAATAATAATAAATAATACTTTAGCTAGGTATGGGATGTAAATTCACATTAAATACATTTAAAAACATTAAAAACATTAAAAACATTTAAAACTTTCATATAAAAAAATACTGCTAAAAACAAACAATAGTTGTTGTGTCTTTCGGCTTTTCCCGGTTAGGGGTCGCCACAGCGGAACTCTGGTCTGCTAATGATTGACAGTTGACTTTTACGTGCCGAGTTGCCAGCCCTGACACACAACCTTCAACGAAGGTGTGCCCATTCATGCATGCCTCCACACAGAAGACACTCTAGCTGAGAATAGAAACAGACAGCATCTTACTATGAGGCAACAATGCTACCGCAGCACCACCACCACGGATACAAAAACAATAGTAAATCTATAAAAACCTGCTGTGTAGAGATCTTAATGAAACAGTGACATCCACTGGCCAAACGTTTTAGAGCAATAATAAAAATCAAAGTTTAGCAGCTCTTAATTTTAAGACTGATTTCAAAGAAACCATGTCATTTAAACCAGGGTGTTTGTTCGCTTCTAACACCAACTGCTAGTACAACTCTCTGTACTCCATGCGTGTCTCCCAGGGACCACCCCTGGGATTAATTGGTAGTACCTCAATCACAAAAAATAAAAATCTCTTCCTGAACAGTCTAAGGTGTGTTTATATAAAGCATTGTTTAAGTTCATCTTTTTTATATCATACCTGTGCTCATACATTCTGGATTTTAATTTTCTTTCAGTTTTGCCAATGTAAAATGCCTCACAGTTCCCACACAAGGTTAAATATATCAAACCATTTGTATTACAGTTGGCAAAACCTAAGGTTTTAATAGATCTATTTCTGGCTTTCAAAAAGCATGTATCCCCTGTTTTAACATAGGGGCATTGGGTACAACTCCCACACTTATGTGTACCCCCTTTTACTGGGATTATAATTACCAGCCTTGCTAGACCCATTCTCCAGAATGTTTTTAATAGTATGCCCTTTTCTATATACACATTTATGCGGTCTATTAAAAATATATTGCAAGTCAGAAGTACTAGCAAACCTACTCCATTCATCCTCTATAATACTTTTGACCATTCTATCTTCTCCATCATAGGTTAGTACCAAAGCACTGTTATACGTATTCTCTACATTAGCCTTTGTTGAATGGGTACTGCTCATATCCACAGTGCCATTGCCAAAAATAGGGGCAAACCTGGTTTTCCTAGCTGCAGACACTTCTTTAAGCACCTCCGTAAGTAATGATTCTGGGTAACCCCTAGCTTTGAACAACTCAAAAAGATATTTACTTTCATTTAAAAAAACATTATCATCAGATGTCATTCTACTGATGCGTACAAACTGGCCTTTTACCACCCCTTTCTTCTGGTGGTACGGGTGTGCACTAGTATAATACAGGTATGAATTTGAAAATGTAATTTTTCTGTACACCCTGGTTTTAAAACCACCATTAATTTTATTAATGCAGACATCCAGGTATCTCATTGCATCTTGATCCATTACATATGTGAATTTTAAAAATTCAGTAGAATTTGATAAATATCTAAAAAAATTCCAAGAACATGTCCACCGTCTCTCTCCAAATCAAACAAATATCATCCAAAAACTGACCATAAAAGCTCCAACACTTATTAAAATCACTATTAAAACATGTTTATTTTCCCAATAAACTATGTCCTAAAGAAACAGGCACACAAAACAAGTTCAGCTCCACAGATCCCAACAGACCACGCCAGCCAGTAGTATATAGGTGTTCTTAACGCAAAATTTATTATTAAACAATATAAAAACAGCGTTTTCGCCACTCAAATTATTTTCCCAATAAGATAATATGATGTTAGCATAAGTTGGGGCACAATGGGCCCCCATAGCTACACCTCTTAGCTGTTTAAAAAATTCACCCTAAAAAAAAATAAAATTGTTCTTTAAAATCACATCCATCAATATTAGACACACTCGACAGTCAAGTAATGTCCTTACTGTTGAATAAAACTTCTTCCAACCATTCTAAACCCGTATCATGAGGGATAGAAGAAAAATCAACCACATCCACAGAAATAAAAAGCAAACTGTCTGAATAAAGGCCAGAATTTAGTTTCCTCAACAAGTCCCAAGAATCTTTTAACACATTTTCACCCCCATAGCTATTTTTTTCAGTTTTGAATCCACATATTTTGCTAAAGGGGCAGTTACTGAGCCTTCTGCCAAAACAATTGGCCTTAAAGGTGGGTTGTCTATATCCTTATGAACCTTGGGGATACCAAAATAGATGGAACGTATGTGTCACTATCAATAAGTCCTTCTAACAGTAAATCATTAAGGCATAACTGTATTTTTTTGTATACTATATTCACTTCATTTAGTGACACCCTTACATATTGTTTATCATCCCCCAGGATATCCATCATTTTGCCCTCATATACTATTTTGTCCATCAACACAATACCCCCACCTTTATCTGGTTTCATCATCCTCGGGTTTTTATTGTTTCTACATTCCTCTAGAACATTTCTTTCTTCCTTACTTAGGTTGGAAAACACCTTATTGTTAGCTACTGCTGACGCAGTTTATTCTCTAACATGTTTTCAAAATTCCTAAGTTGTGGATGCAAGGGTGGGTTGAAGGTGCTTTTTCTGCTTATCTTATTGTCTGTGGTGGGCTTGAATTGGCCGTTAAAAACCAATTCCAATTTTTTCTTACATACAAACAACTTAAAATCAACTAGTAGCTTGAAAATATCAGTCTTAGTTCTTGGAATAAAAGTAAAACTTTTTAAAAACAAGTTAAAATGACTTTTTTCAATATTAGTATCACTATAGTTAAAAATATTAAAACCATTAAAAGTGCATCTTGGACCATTTTTAATTATTCTAAATTCGCTATCTATCTTTGGTGTGTCCCCCTCGGTCCTGCCCACGCATTGTATCTGTAATTCACTGGGCCTTTCTTCTTCAACACCTCGGACCTCCTGGGAGAAGGGTATTCTAGTTTAAATTTTCATCCACTTGTTGCCCATTATACCCCTCAATATGTATCAAACTTTCATTGTGAATGCCATACCTCCTAAACTAGTTTGATTTGGGGTACCTTACATTATCTTTATACTCATTAACATCCCTTTCTATATTTTTCATTTTTCTGACATGCACATTCTTGCATTTCAAACCTATATCCTTCAATAATTCATGATATTTGTCTTTTTCACTTTCAACAGTAAATAACAAATCACTCACAATTTTATTGTTGGTATGCTCTACAAGTTCATAGATTTTTTGCATCTCATTTTCATTGTTTCTAATAATGGCTTTCATAATATCAGATCCACATCTATCAAAAGCTGCTGTTAAATCTTTGTGAAAATCAGTACCATTATAAACATTATTAGGATATTTACATACCCTGAGTCCCTTAGGGACTATATTTAAATGCAAACACTGTTTTAAATAATTGTTGTCCATCTCATACATTTTGTATTTAGTTAACCACATGTCCAGTTTTTCAAGACTTTTTACATGAGTCATTGTTATTGTTGTAACTGGGAATATTACCCACAAAAGTAAATTTATGGTTTAAAATGTCTTTAAAAAGTCTCTTAATACCTTGGCTGTTGTTTGTGTTGCTGTGTCCAAGTCCCTTATTAAGTCCTTGTTGAACAGTTTTTCCACTTCCATTTTGACATTCAGTTGGTTGAGACTTAAAAACATTGGGGAAATCATCCAAACTGCCATTTCTGTTACCAATAGTAGCAAAACCAGTCCCAGCAAGGTCATTTACCTCTATTTGTTTATCCTGGCCATTTCTGCTGTTTGCATTCTGATTTACTTCATGATTTCCAGGCAAAGTAAATTGTGATGTCATCACCAGCAAAGATTGACTGACAGGAGTGAGTAGTCCCACTAACTGGGTCAATTGGACAATCAGCTTTCGAATTTCCCCAACTTCGCTGCCTCTTCTCCGGTCCTCACACTGCATATCTGGCTGCCCTTCCAAATCCATAAAAACAAACTAATAAACGAAAAGAATGGAAAAAAGTGCCCAAATAAAAATAACCAAAAAATAAAAATATTTTTGTTGGTATGCTCATCTGATGAAGTTGCTGACGAAAATGCTGAGGTCCAGTTTAAGGTGTTTTGTTGTTTTTTGTGTGTTCATTAAAGTTGTTTTGCTACCTGGTGAACCCTCCAGTGCCTCATTTTTTGGTTATCTGCCTCTAATTATTGTCATCCATATGCAGTGGATAACTCTACCTGCTTCTCAGTCAACTAAGTTAAGGACTTGGGGGTTATTGCTGATTCATCTCTTTTGTTTGAATTTCATGTGAATAAAGTTATTAGGAAAAGCTATGGCTTTCTAAAGGACATCTTTAGGACTTTCACACCCAGAGACAAAATAGTCATGGTTAAGTTATTTTCAGTTTGTATTTGCCCAATAACAAAATACTGTGGCTCTTTTGTGTGTTGGGGATATATCAGATGGTGAAGCTTGAAAGAGTTCACTAGACATGACTTCACTGGACATATTTTTGGATGTGACCTTTCATCATAAACAAAGAGACTTGAAAAGTCTGTCATTGTACTCAATAGCTTGTATACTTTACAGGTGATTTGATACTGGTGTATAAATGCTCCATAGATGAAGCATTTATAGCTATGTTGAGTGTTTTTCTATTGACCATAAGCTAGGTACTAGGAATAATAACCTACTAGTCCAACTACCAAATGTTAATTTGAGATTGAAGTCTTCTTTTTTCACTTCAGGGGTGGTAGATTATGGAATACCCTACCAACAGATTTTAGATGTGCAAATAATTTATTGACATTTAATTCTTAACTTGACTTATGGTATAATAAAATGCTTTATGAAACAAGGTCTAAATTAAAGCAAGTCCTTAACGGGTCTGTAGAGACTCTGGGCTTGAAATATATTTGAGTCACTGAATCTAAAAAATGAAAAACAAATAAATACATTGGAATTGCAGCTGACTCAAGGAGTTAATAGTGTATAAATTTCTAATCTCCCAAGTCAGCAACTTCCTCAGATCATAAAAAATTCCTAAGATATTTTCTAACTTAAATCTTAAAAGTGTGTTAATGAAAGGAGAATTGTCTTTATAATAGTAGATAATAACAGTACAAAACACACTAAGGAGTAGTACTATGTGAGAAAGGAGAATGCTGGTGAATCTTTATACCACTCCACTTATAGCATGAGGAAAGCATATCTGAAGAACACAATGGTACCAATTAAAACATCTTGTTCTCAGACGAGAAGCTAATGAGTTACACAGGAACATACTCTATCTTTGCTCATTAATTTTATGTTATATTTTCCCTTCTAGGTCCCCTGATACATACTCATTATTATACATTATGTTCCAGTCTCCATCTAAAAGTAATATTCCCTGCTGAAAGCTAATTATTCCCCCTAATTTTTTTAAGCTCCGTTATAGCAATTTTTGGTAGAATATGAATATATGCCAGCATAATCATCCTCCCTTGCCATCTGCCCTTTACTCCCACAAATCTACCATTACTGTCTTGTTTCCCCTCTTATATAATTTATTGGAGCCCCTCTAGCAATCTGTATCACTCCCCTTTTCCTTTACCCCTGACATTCTGCTAAATATCCATCCTGAAAACCTTTCCTTGTTAAATTCACATATTTCTTTTTATCCAAATATGTCTCCTGTAACATTGCTATTTGCACACTACACTCCTTAATATAATTTAATATTCTTTCCTTTTTGTCTATACATGTAAGACCATTTACATTTCAAGATATTATGGACAAAGTAGCCATTATGATAGAAAGCTACTGCTAGCACCTATTACACATGGCAGTTCTTTTGAATGCATTTTCAAACTTTTTTCTTACGCAAATGCATGGTTTGGCAAGCTCATCTTTTATACAGTTCTTTTTCTCATCTCCACTTGAATACATGTCACCCTTTTCAAAACTTAGAAGTTATGTACTTACCATAACGTTCCATCTGAGTAGGTGGATTCATTTGTCTGCAACCTGTGGGTTATGGATCCGATATCGGATCCGAACCGGCATGGTTTATCCAGCTATGGATCCGAGCTCTTAGCTCCTCCCCTCACCCATAATGTCCTGCTCTCCCTACATGATCTCAGATCGAGTTTGCCCTGAATCAAAATACCCTAGAAAGGGTAACACATAATATGCAGGAAACTGACAAGGCCAGGGGGATAGGAGGGCGGGATGGTTGCAGACAAATGAATCCACCTACTCAGATAGAACGTTATGGTAAGTACATAACTTCTAAATCTGAAGTAGGAGATTCATTTGTCTGCAACCTGTGGGACAGAGTCCCCAGCTACCTGAATCTTGGGCGGCCGTCATGGAAGGATATTCCGGAGCACCGCGGAGCCAAAGGATGCTCTACCTCTAGATGTGATATCCAGCTTGTAATGTGAAATAAAGGTATGAGATGAAGCCCAAGTGGCTGCTGAACAAATATCATCCAGAGGAATCCTAGCTTTAAAGGCCGCTGAGGTAGAAACTGACCGGGTCGAATGGGCATGGACTCCTTCCGGTGCAGGCCTCCCAGAAGCTTGGTAAGCTAAAAGAATACACTGCGAAATACATCATGACAAGGAGACTTTGGAAATTGGTTTACCCAAATTGAATTTGGCAAAGGAAATGAACAACTGGTCGGATTGCCTATGACCAGCTGTCCTGTTAAGATAAAATCGAAGCTGCCTGTGAACATCCAAGGAATGCAGCTTGTATTCACCCTTGTTCTGATATTTAGGAAAGAAAACAGGGAGGTTAATGGACTGATTAATGTTTGCTTCTGAAGCTACCTTAGGAAGAAAGGAGGGATTGGTCCTGAGGTATACGCGGTCCGGATGGAAGACCAAGTAAGGAGGCTTCATGGATAAGGCTTGAAGTTCTGAAACCCTTTTGGCCGAAGTAATGGCTACTAAAAAAGCAGTCTTGAGGGACAAGAATTTAAGATCTACTGTAGCCGCAGGCTCGAAGGGGGGAGCGGTCAAGGCCTGAAGAACCAAAGAAAGATCCCACGGTGGAACCGCCTGCTTGACAGGGGGTCTAAGGAGAAAGGTGCCTTTTAGGAAGATTTTACATAATTTGGCGGACATAAGAGGTCCAGAGTCATGACCAACATGATAGTGTGAAATGGCCGCAAGCTGCACTTTAACCATTGAACTACTGGCACCATCATTAAAAAGAGTGGTTAGGAAGTCTAGCACCAGAGGAAGGGGAACCGTGAAGGGATCTTGACCCTGCCGCTCCGCCCAAATGGAGAATCGTTTCCATTTACTGTGGTAAACTTTTCTGGTAAATGGTTTATGAGCCGCTACCAGGATGGCCTTAACGGGGGACGAGATACCGGGAGTCCTAATTAGGAGTGGAACTGGAGCAGCCAAGCAGTTAGCTTCAGGTTGTCCAGATTCGGAGTTGGTAGGTTCGATGGGTGTGATATCAGATCCGGAATGGGATCTAGAATCCAAGGTGGATTCACCGAGTGAGACCTTAGGAAAGGGAACCAGATCTGTCGAGGCCAGAATGGGGCAATGAGGATCATTCTGCACCCCAACCGAGAGGCTTTCTGAAGAACTTGGAGAATCAGAGGCAAAGGGGGGTAAGCGTAAAGAAGACCGGGAGGCCAAGCATGCACCAGAGCGTCTCTCGGGGAATCCCCTGGAGGAGGGATTAGAGTGAAAAAACTGTCGCACTTGGTGTTTAAGGGAGACGCAAAGACATCGCAACAAGGAGTTCCCCACCGTGCGAAGATACGTTTCGCTACTTGAGCATTAACAGACCACTTGTACGGGGAGAGAATGGTGCGACTGAGCTTGTCCGCAAGGATGTTGGGCCGACCCAGAATATGCGTTGCGATGAGAAAGCGGTTGGTGGAGATCGCCCATTCCCACACTCTCATGGCTTCCCGACATAGAGGATAAGACCTGGTTCCCCCCTGTTTGTTGATGTACCAGACCACCGACATGAGGGGAAGAAAGTCCTGAAGTGCTCGCAATGCCAAGAGCACTGCTCTCATCTCTAGAACATTGATATGCAGGGAGGTCTCTGAGTCATTCCACGTGCCTTGGACTGTCCGGCCTGCAAAATGCCCCCCCCACCCGAGGCGGGAGGCATCCATGGTCACCGTGGCAAGAGGGGGAGAAGCACAAAAGGGGCAGCCTCTGTGGAGATCCTGTGAATGGAGCCACCACAAGAGAGACCATTTGCAAGCCTTGCTGATTGCAATGGGATGATGCAGAGGTAGAGCAAGGTAAGACCACTGAACTTGAAGTGTCCACTGAAGGACCCACATGTTGAACCTGGCGAGTGGAAGAAGAGATATCGCTGCCGCCATGGATCCTAGAGCCCTCAGGACCAATTCCGCCAGAACTGAGCTGGAGTGGAGGATGGCCCGCACCTGGAGTCGCAGATTCCGAACTCTGTCGGCTGTGAGAAAGGCTCTTAACTCCCTCGTGTCTAACCTGGCACCTATAAAATCTACCAACTGAGTAGGGGCCAGGTTGGATTTTGCTACGTTTATTGTGATGCCCAGGCGGGAGCTAGATGAAGGAAGGAGTCTCGCACCAAGGATAGTAGATGCCTTGTTGGGGTGGTAAGAAGCCAGTCGTCCAGGTATGGAAAGACCTGCACCCCCTGAAGCCTCAGGTGGGCCGCAACCACTGCTAATACTTTGGTGAACACCCTGGGGGCTGTGGTGAGACCAAAGGGAAGGACCCTGAACTGGTAGTGACTGGCTCCCAGCTGGAAGCGAAGAACCCTCCTGGAGCACCTGTCCATTAGTATGTGGTAGTATGCATCCTTGAGGTCTATAGAGCACAGTGATTCTCTCCCAGGAGGGGGAGGATGGATTGCAAAGTGACCATTCGGAACTTCTCCTTGGGAACTGCCAGGTTTAACAGGGACAGGTCTAAAATTGGTCTTTGGTCCCCCGTCTGTTTTGGCACTAAAAAGAACCTGGAGTAAAACCCTGATCCGATCTGGTCTGGGGGGACGGGCTGGATGGCTCTTTTCCCCAGCAGATGGCCAATTTCTGCTGAAGCGGCCTCCCACTGACCGGGTGGAACGTCGGGGAGGGATCTTAATTTTGGAATGTGATGAAAGGGGATCTTGTATCCTCTGGATATAATGCGGAGGACCCAGCGGTCTGATGTTATGGACTCCCATGCCGCTAGATGCTCCAAAAAACGTCCCCCAACTGCCTCCAGAGTGGAGCAGTCGGGCAACCCCTCAGGGCTGCTGCACGGGCCG
Organism: Protopterus annectens; assembly: GCF_019279795.1. Taxonomy (NCBI): domain Eukaryota; kingdom Metazoa; phylum Chordata; order Ceratodontiformes; family Protopteridae; genus Protopterus; species Protopterus annectens. The sequence continues at coordinate 1,902,623,269 of NC_056737.1, forward strand.
GTCAGAGAAAGGTTCTCTGGACCCGAAATTCCTGGGAGCCCCTCTGCCCCTGGGGCGGCGTCCTCCCTGTCCTCCTCTGCCACGGAAGGACTGGTTGTCTGGAGCGGGTTGGGATTGCTGCGACTTCCGGAACCACATCTTCTTCTGGCCCTTTTGGTTCCTAGGGTAGGACCACTGGGGCACAGAGAAGCGGATTCCGATGGCAGACAGCGTCTTCCCATCCTTTTCGCTCTGGGTCAAGGTGTCGCGAACCATTTTGCCAAAAAGGGCAGAACCATCAAAGGGGGCGTTCGTGAAGGACGCCTTGAAGGGCTCCGTGAAATCGCAATGACGGAGCCAGGCCTGGCGTCTAGTGACTAGGCCTACTCCTGCAGCTCTAGCGGCTCCCTCAGTAGCATGGGACAGCAAACGCATAGAGGTATTCGTCACGGATCAAAGAGTGGCCATACGGGTGGAGTGCAAAAGTTTGTCCTCCTCCGACATGGACTCTGGGGGGGATGCAGCGTATTCTTTAATAAGATCGCGCTGCATCCTGGTAACATGTGCCAGATAGTTGAGCGCCCTCACCGAGAAGGTCGCTGAAGTAAACATTCGCTTCCCCAAGCGGTCCATCATCCAAGACTCCTTGCTCGGAGGATGGACTGAAGGACTCTCCTGGGCGAGTTCCTTCTTGGTGGCTGTTGCCGTCAACATGGCATCTACCGGAGGCCCCTTACTCCAGTGGGCACGGTCTGCAGGGGGGCTAAGGATTCTGTCTGGCCTTTTGGGGATTGGCTCCACGGTGTCCGGTTCCTTCCACGCCCTGGTGGTAATAAGGTCCACCAGGGGGTCAGCAGGAGGGGACACCCAAGAGGTAGACGGGCCCGCTTCGAATGCCTCCAAGAACACGGACTCGTCCGAGGAAGACTTGGGGGCAGACCACCCACCCCTTATGCGAAGCATTTCCATGATGTCTCCAAAGGAGACATCCTCGGGGGGTGATCTTGGGGAGCCTTCCCCTTCCTCCAAATCCGTGTCTTCTGTTAAAGACTCGGGGGAGTCTATGTGCCTCCTTTTACACGTATGCTTGCGAGGTGCTTCCTCGGGGGGGCTGTCCGAGGAGCCCTCGCAAGCAGTGTCTTGTTCCAATGGAACAGCTTGGGGCATTGAAGCGGGCTGTCCCAGTGGCCGGATGGTGGAAGCCTGACCCAGTGCAGATGGAGCGCGGGAAGGAGCCGAAGCAAGTGCCGGGGGTCCGGAAGCCCTCAACAGAGCCCTCTCCACTACATCAAAAGCCGAAGGGGTGCCAGCCTCGACCAAAGAATCCGAAAGTCGGCTCCTCCTCGGATCCGAAGAGTGGATCGGAGCCGGCCCCGAGACACTTGGATCCGAGGGACCAGCGCGCTCCGACACAGACGGCACCAAAGGCACACTAAGTCCCCCGGATCCGAAGCTTGGAGCCAGGCTCCGAGAGGTCGGATCCGAAACACTTGAGGGCAGGGTCGGATCCGAAGTACCTAGTACTATCTGCGCCGACCCCCCCCCGGCTCCGAAGCTGCCCGGCTCCGAATGCTCCGAACCCGGGTAGCGGGTCGGAGAAGGAGCTATGGGCTTGAAAAATGGGGTCGAGCTCCCCCCCCCAGAGGGGGGTGAGGCAGGAGCACTCCCATCTGCATCTGGGCCTGGATGAACCTTCTCATCATCCGGTCCAGATCGGCGTTGGAAAGGCTATATGTAGACCTCGAAGAGGCTACTGAGGTAGGCCTTGAGTGCCTCCTCGATAGCCTCGACGGAGATCGGGTCTCCTCCTCCTCAGGCCCCGGTGAAAAGCAGACCGGAGACCGGAGCCGAGTGGGGGGGGGAGAGCCAGCAGCTAAGGAGGCCGGAGGAGAAGCCCGCTTAGCTGGCGGGGCCGTAACGGAGGTCTCAGCCCACTGCTTGTGGTGCTTCTCTCTCCGGTCCTTTTTTCTTGCTTCCCTGTCCTCCAACCCAGCAGAGGGAGGTTGAGTCCCAGGTGGAGGAGGGGGAGCAGGCGAGGAGGGAACTGTAGCAACAGTACCCACCACAGGAGCAGAGGCCGAAGCTGAGTCCAGGGGCAGAAGTCCCGCCAGGACTAGCTTCGACCTCCGCTCCTTCAATGCCCTGGGGTTGAACCCTGCACAAATAGAACATCCAGAAGTGAGGTGTTCAACCCCAAGGCATTGAACGCACTGAGTGTGGCCATCAGCAGGGGAAAGCTTATGGCCACACTCGGTGCACTTCGAGAAAATTGCCTTAGGGGCTTCTGACATAACTAAAGTCTTTTTTTTTTTTTTTTTTTTTTTAAACCAAATAAAAAAGACAACAATTAGTGCTAAACTAGCACACACACAAGGCCCCAAACAACACACTCAACAAAACTCCGAACCAGCGAGGGGAGGGAATTAAAATAAAATTTTAGATCTAACAATTTAAACCCAAAAGTATCAAAAAAATAAAGGAAACCTAACACAATCACACAAATTTAACTACAGAAAAGCAATTTAAAGCTTTAAACGAGTTTTTTAAAGAACTTAGCTGAAGAGCTCAGACGATCCAACTGGTTACCAGCGTGGCAAACTAGATCTGAGGTCATGTAGGGAGAGCAGGGCATTATGGGTGAGGTGATGAGCTAAGAGCTCGGATCCATAGCTGGATAAACCATGCCGGTTCGGATCCGATATCGGATCCATAACCCACAGGTTGCAGACAAATGAATCTCCTACTTCAGATCTATTGTTTCATTGAAAATCCTAAAAAATTACATTTTCAGAACCCTCATCCTCTATTAAAATAGAGCAAAACCACCAAAATATGTACATTTTCAACAAATGAAATTTAATGCTCCAAATAGGAGTAAACTGCCCCAAACCAATGGCTGCACCCACAGGTATAACCTAATCTAAAATTAAGGTAACCCATGTTAAAGCCCATGTTACAGCTTGTGTTCTCACTTACATTGGTTGCTGTCTGTAGCTTATTATCTCTATTCCTCTACCAGATAAAAAAAAAACAGCTTGCATACTTTCAGAAAACATAAAATTGTAGCCTTATGAAAAGTTCCATTAGCTATCTTTAAATAAAACTGCACTGCTCTATTAACTGCATTAAAGTATTACAGGCTTTAATTTTAGATTTATGTCAGCAAAGATTACTCAGAACTTGTTCGCACCTGCACACAGCTAGTCTTCAAGTAAATGAAAAAATAAAACAGCTAAAAACTTTGCAGATGCTTGAAGGAATTTTTTATACATTTCAGTCAGAGCACAATGCACAGACTTCTCCTGGCCAACTGCCTTCAGCCACAGATTTCATACTTCCCACTGAGAGCATTTGCTAATGGAGAAAATAAGGTAATAACTTTACATATTCAAGAAACTTAACATGTTCATTCCTTTCATCATTTTGTCTTATATTTCAAACCTATTGTGTTAAAAATGAAACTGTCCATAACTCAAGCCAAGGGCATTGATCCAGACATAAACTCTTGTAAAAACATGGAGAAGAAGTATATCCTAGTGGTACTAGATTATGCTACCAGACACTCTGAGGCAGTGGCGTTGTCCTCCACTGAGGCAGAAAAGGTGGCAAATGCTTTGTTAGAGATTTTCAGCAGGGCATCAGTACACAAGAAAGGGATACCCAGTGCTGCTCATGGGTCTAAGGGAACCCATAGTGGGCAGCTTAGACCACACCAACAGAGTCCGCTAGTAGCAGAGAAAGACACTAGTCCAGGTACATGTCCAGAACCAAGGGTTACATGCTTTAAATGCAACCAGTGGGGCCATGTAGCATATAGGTGTCCACAGATACTTACTGGGGATCTGGAGGAAGAGGGAGAAACCAGCCCCTGACTGACTGTTGTCTCTGTGGGCTCTTACGGAAAATTGCACTTTACTGTGTGTGTACTTATCATCCTCCCAGTGTATACATCCCCCACTGTTGCCAGTGGTGAGGACTGAGGCTCCTTGATTACTGGGCCAGTGTTGGGGGGGGTCACATATTAATTGGTGGCAGTGGTGGGATATCCATATCACATATTAATTGGTTTGTAGTGGTGGGATATCCACATATTAGGATTCAGTGGTGTGGATATTGAATTCCTGTAGCCTACAAACAGGGGTCACTAAGGAAGCTGTTTGTACTCTCAATCAGCCACACAGTGAACATTCAGAGTTTCATATCACAATTGTTTTAATTTTTTTGTTAGCTTAGTTAGTCAGGGGGACCAGGCAAGCATGTCAACAGAGGAGTATGGCAACCTGACAAGGAGCCAGTTGGCTGAGATGTGTCAGGCTACAGGATTGGTGCATACTAACCTGACTAAAGCAGAAATGATTGTAGCCTTGGGCACAGCTGCATCACAGACCAGCAATCAGGCAGACAACCAGGCTGGCCTTGGAGATGTACATCTCTCAGAAAATGGACAGTTCAACCTTTCCACGGAGGACTTAAAAATCCATCTGGAGTTAAAGAGACTTAAAATGGAGACCAAACATTTGGAAATAAAAGCAGCAGAGAGACTGAGATGTCTGGAAGCTGAGGACAATTACAGGCAGAAGCAACACGAAAATGAGATGCTGACTCTTTGCCACGGTGATGGAGGTAATGGGGAAGGGAATAACCAAACTCCAGAAGCCACAAAGGTCAGTAAATTTCTTCCACAATTTACAGAAGGAGATAATTTTGATAGTTTCATTAATATGTTTGAAAGGGTATGTACACAGTATGATGTTGACCTGGGTATGGTTCCTGACCCCCTTAGTCCATGGTAAAGTTGTAACTGCTACTTCCTAATTGTCTGATACTAATTGCTTAAATTATAATATGGTCAAAAATTGTTAGCTAGAATGTTTTAAGTTAATACCTGAAGCTTACAGGAAAATGTTTCGTGAGCATACATGCAAGGCAGATGAAAGTGTGTGTGTGTGTGTGTGTGTGTGTGTGTGTGTGTGTGTGTGTGTGTGTGTGTGTGTGTGTGTGTGTGTGTGTGTGTGTGTGTGTGTGTGCGTGTGTGTGAATATATTGCTGAACTAAGCACTTATTTTCATAGGTGGGTGAGTGGATGTCAGGTCACCACTTTTGAAGGGCTGACAGACCTTTTGGTGAGAGAACAAGCCATTAGTACTTTGCTTGAGGACATGAGAGTCTGGTTAGTGGATAGAGAATGTAACACAGAAGATGTGTTATGGAAAAAAAAGGGAGACCTATGCCTGGCAAGCAGGGCATTTTGTATTTGTCTTTGACCTGACAGCATTTACACCCACTCACCCTACCTTGCTATAAGTAAGTTCCTAGGGTATAGTAATTCTTTTAGATATAGCTAGGAATATAGTAAAGATTAGTTTAGATGTTTTCTGTATTTATTGGAGACTGTCCTGCAATGTTGTTTTAAATATTTCCTGTGATTTTGAACTCTGAAGATACTGTGATGATTTACTGAGTATTGTCTTGTTCTTTTATTATTTATTCTTAAATATATTTAAACTTATCTTTGTGAATGATATTTGTGAGACATATTTTAGCACTTAAAGTACCTTTATATCTATTTGGTGACATTGTGCAGGCCACACCTAATAGCGTTGTCTCTTGGTCAGACTACCATTTGGATTAATAGTAACATTACACAGTAAGACTGGACACTCTTTGCTAATGGCCTTAAAGCAGCTGATAAGGAGCTGGCTGGTGGCAGTTGAAACTACCTTATAGTCTGGGCAGAAGGGGCATAGCTAATAAACCTGTGCCAGCCTTTCAGTATGCTGTGGGGCACCAGGTAATAGTTCTCATTCCTGTCAGACACAACAAGCTGCAGGCAGCTTGACAGGGACCCTTCAAAGTGGAAGAGAAGGTCAGTGATGTTAACTACATTGTGCAACTGTTAGTCAGGAGGTAGGGGCACAAATTGCACCATGTTAACATGATGAAAGCTTACCATGGCAGGGAGGCTCTTGTGCTAAGTATTGGCAGTAGGAGGCAGGAGGAGTCTGAGGGGGAGCTATGGCTACAGGGAGCTAGCCAGCCAAATCCTAAATTACTATGGTGCCCTGTACTTGAGTCTGCAGTGCCAAGGCAATTGGAATGTCAAGACTGAAAACGGGGTAAGGTATTCTCAGATAGGCTCACCCTCTCAAGCAACGTTTCTCAAGGGTCACTTGAAAAGATAGCATGAGTTTTCAGGGGCGGGGTGACAAAGGGAAATACTGCTGCCCCAGGTAGCTGGAATTTTGGAAATAATTATGTTATTTGTGAATATCAATACGATTTATATAGAAATATAACAGAAGGAGATACTGTCAGCCCAGCTATATGAAATTTTGTAAATAATTATATGTCATTTGAGAATATTAATATGATTTATATAGAGGTGTGACAGAAGGAGATACCACCAGCCCAGCTATCTGGAATTTTGTAAATAGTTACATGTCATTTGTGAATATCAGCATGCTGCAATTGCCTGTGTTGCCACTATATTAGAACTGTATGTTATGTCTATATCAAACTGCTGCCACAGAAGTGTGCGTGAAAAGGGTTTGTACAGTATTGAGCTAACAGTGGGAACTAGAACACAGAGGGTTAATTTTCAAAACTTCAACAAAATAGTTGAAATTAAATTATATTGTATGATTATGCTATAAAAGTTACTTCCAATGTAGCAAGGAGACAGGATGTCTAGAACTAGAGTGCCTTCTGCAATGTTTTGTAAGTGTTTTATTGTTTTATGTCTTCTAGCAGTTGCAAAGATCTGAGAGATATGTATTTTTCAAAGGGAGATGCTAAAATGCTGATAGTTTCTGACAATGGGGGGTTTAGCTTGGGAACTAAAGTTAGGTGACAAAATGTAGGAGAGCCATTAAGTGGGAATGAAAAAATGCCATCAGTAAGTTGTCTTGAGACAAGAGGTTATATCCTATCTTAGTGGATGGGAAAGAAGCCACTGCTAAGAGAGACACAGCCTCTGACCTAACCATTGGAAAGTCTGCAATGGTTAAAGAGAACACTACTTGCTTAGGCAGTCTACTCCAGTCAGAGCTTTAGGAAGGACCCCATTCCAAATACCTTTGGCCAGGATTCACCTTGACTGGGAGGGTGGAAAAGGAAGCCAGCAAGTAGGTGTGTTTCAGGATATCCCTGCAAATGTCCTGATAGGCAAGGATTGTGATAATCCAGTACCTTTGTGCATGCAGTTACATGCAGTCAGGCTTGGAGACAAGTATGTGGGTCTGGTAGCCTGGGGAGGGCTCAGATAGACTACATACTTGCAGCCGGGACTGGTGAGGTGGTTACTTCATGGAGGAAGATAATCTGCACCAGTGAGACTGAAGGTGAGCCACAGCTGTGTGTGGGTACTAATGTTCCCTTGGAGAGAGAGTGACTGAAAGGGCAGAGGTGAGTAGTATTACCCAGGCTGACAGTGAGGCACAGCTCTCAGAGGATACCAGACTTCCTGTGAAAGGGGAGCTGGGAAGGGTTACCAAGAGATAGTTGAGATAGGCTCAGCTCTCAGATAATACATTACAAGGCCTGACAGAGATAGCTAGTGAGACACCTGATTTTCAAGGGAAGGGGGAATCTGTATATTGGGAGAAAGGGTAACTGTATAGAGAGTGGACCCCTGAGGGAGGGCTAGAGGGTGAGAGAATACAGCAGTTGGTAGTGCCTAGAGCCTACCATCTGGCACTTCTAGCCAAAGCCCATGATATACCCTTTGCAGATCATATGGGCATAAAGTGTATCAAGAGACGTATTATGCAGAACTTTTATTGGCCTGGGATTTCTAGAGATGTAACAGGGTACTGCAGAACCTGTGAGCAGTGCCAAAAGGTAGGCAAGGTAGGAAATAAGGTCAGAACTCCTTTGATGCCTTTGTCTGTGATTGAGGAGCCATTTCAGAGGGTAGCTATAGATATTGTGAGGCTTCTGAGTACTCCAAATTTCATGGGGAAGAAGTATATCCTAGTGGTAGTAGATTATGGTACCAGATACTCTGAGGCAATGGGGTTGTCCTTTGTCGAGGCAGAAAAGGTGGCAAATACTTTGTTATATATTTTCAGCAGGGCATCACTGCACAGGAAAGGGATACCAAGTGCTGGTCATGGGTCTAAGGAAACCCATGGTGGGCAACCTAGACCACCCCAACAGAGTCCGCCAGTGGTAAGGGAAGCCACTAGTCCAGGTCCATGTCCAGGACCAAGGGTTAAATTCTTTAAATGCAACCAGTGGGGCCATGTAGCATACAGATGTCCATGGAGGCTTATTGGGGATCTGGAGGAAGAGGGATACACCAGCCCCAGACTGTCTGTGGTCTCTGTGTGCTCTTAAGGGAAACTGCACTTTACCAGGTGTGTACTTATCATCCTCCCAGTGTGTATGTCCCCCACTGTTGCCAGTGGTGAGGATTGAGGCTCCTTGATTACTGGGCAAGTGTTGAGGCGTCACATGGAACATCAGTCCAGTTGCTTGTTTGTATATTTGTATAAGTAATACCGTCTGCTTCAGCCAGTTTCTGTGGTATAGCAAAATATCTCATGCTTTTTTCTGTGTTCTTTGTCTTCTAACTCTGCTATTTTTTTGAAACAGCTTTTCTTGAGAAGCCTCATGATCACCCAGTCTTTTTTTTTATTTAATCTTCTGATTTTTTCATATGAATAACTAGTTAAAACTTGTTCTGTTTTTGCAAGCCTTTTGTTATTTGAACTGATAGATTCCTTCAGTGTTTCATTTATTTTAAGGACCTCTGAGTGAATTTGATTAATTGTTTCCTAATTAATGACAGCTAATTCATATATCAAAGCTGAAACTTGAACTGCTTTTCGGTAAATAGATGCATGATTTGCCCCAGCCAGAGTTTTCTCTTCTCTTTTTCAGGTTCACTTCATCTCATGTTCTCCACATTTCTTTTTTGCTGGAATCCAGGCTTGTAATGAATAGCCATCGAGTAAATTTTACCCAGTTACACTGGCTCTTTTTAATAGATTATATTTTCACACTGGGAGAGCTCAAATCAGCATGCAGAGTGCATCAATCTTGGAGGTTTGGCTCATGAATTTGATATTAAGTTACACTTGCATATTTCCTCCCTCAGTCAAAACCTTAAATCTTTAGTGGTACAGTTATTAGTTATGAGTGAACTGATATTCCAGTGGTATACATAAGTGCTTTTATTTAAAAAATATTACTGTAGTCTGATGAAGTATTAATGAAAGCACCCACTACCTGTGCACAATAAGGAGCACAGCTTTTATATGTATTACTTTGGTTTGTTTCATTAACCAAGCCATGTTTGGTTGCATTGTTTGACTCTCAGAATTTTTTGTGACATATAATCAGTTCCTTCATGAAGGAGTACTATTTTAGTCATCCTCCGTGTTGTTTAGGATCATACCTTGGCATCATGCAAGCAATATGCATTAAAACTGAGTAAATAAGTTAAAAGTAAAGGAAAAAAGTATATAATAATAATATAGCTAACCTCCGTCTAACACATATGTCCACCCCATCCCTATCTCACCTAACATCTATATTTCTGTACCTCCTGTCTCATGTTCTACTGCATACAAATATTTTTTTTAATCAAACATACTAACATCCAAAACTACAACCTCCCTCATGTACATACTCTAACCTTATTAATTTACTACTGAAAACTCTGTTTTACAGTAGTTAAATGGCATAACATCCAAACAAATTTCTAACAAGTCTAAACATACATCCCTCTTTCTAATAACTTTACATATTCAGTTTCAGTACATAATATAACATTTCAACTATAGATTCTAAAGTGTACATACAATTTTAATGTACGTACATATCTGATTCACAATGGAAAAAGCCACAATGTATTAATACATGTATATAAAGTGAATATCTTCTGTATTTTGTATTTGTAAAAACTGTACAGCTTTTTTCCTATTGTACAATGAAAACCTCCTCCTATGTTACTTTATGTATATATTTTGAAATGTTCTCTGTACTTATTTCTGCAATAACTGTGGAGTTTTTCTCCCTGGGTTTCTGCTGAAAATGTGAATTTTCCTATTTTCCCAGTAAACAAAGATAAATAAATAACCAAGGACTGATTAACATGTTATAAGCAATGCTATTTTTTTGCATTTTATAAAATATATAGTTTGAACTGTAATGCATTTTACTATATATATTTATGAATGAGAATGCAAGACTGTTACTCAAGTGTGGCTGGTGTCAGCAGAATCAGTGTTAGGAAAGTACATTTGTACACTTGACATAGCAGATTTTCAGGGAGAAGCAACAGTAAACAATGAAAGTGGGGTAAGTCCCACCTTACCCAAATTATTTCCCAGACACAAATGCCAAAATGAAAGGGTACTTAATTTTCCTCTAGGTACGAATGCAGAGCTCACATTGGAATATACTTATGTAGGTACATGTATTGCTCGCTTATACATGTTTTGTTTATGCATGTTCCCTTCAGTTTCTCAAAGCAGAATTTCTCCACAGGGAGGGATGGATAGTAGTAAATCTTTCGGCTTTTCCCGGTTAGGGGTCGCCACAGAGGAACTCCGGTCCGCTAATGATTGGTAGTTGATTTTTACGTGCTGAGTTACCAGCCCTGATGCACAACCTGTGGTAGACAAATAGCTCTCATAATATGACCAAATAACACATACAGTCTATGCAGTCTATGTAGTCTATGTGGGCTCCAAATGCCGAATGCCAACAAGCTGAAAAAAAGCCTGACAACCCACTCTTCTCCTTTAAACTTCTTTTTTGTATGGGAGCAAGTCCCCCTTGCACACCTGATGTGGGGAGCAAGCCCCCCACAACCTCAAAACAAAAGTTATGTACTTACCATAAAAAGAAGTTATGTCCTTACCATAACGTTCCATGTGGAGTGTTCATCTCGCCTTGGTTATTACACATGGGGGTTCGGAGCCGATCCTCGGCTCCGTGCCGGCCGACTGCAAGCTCTGCATCGAGAAGAAGCTCGAGGACATCTAATACCCACAATCCCCCTCTGCCTTTACCTCAGATCTAGTTTGCAAGCAAACCAGACAAAAAGCACGCACACATGCCAAACTATATACATAAATACATATATACAAACATACCAAGGGTATGATAGTAACACTAATACTGCAACAGCAGAAGGAGAATACTCCAGACCAGGCACCAAATCGAACGTTCTTCCTAAGGGTGGAAAGGGTGGGAGTGTAATAACAGCGAGATGAACACCCCACATGGAACGTTATGGTAAGGACATAACTTGTTTATGTGAGAGTGTTCAATCTCGCCTTTGTTCTTACACATGGGTAGCGTCCCTAGCTCCATGATCCTGAGGAACTCAAGGGAGAACGTTCTTGAGCACAGTGGAACCAAAGGTTGCCCTATCCCTAGAAACCCTGTCCACTTTGTAATGAGAGATAAATGTATGTGGTTTAGCCCAAGTAGCAGCCGCACAAATAGTGTCTAAAGGTAAGCGAGCTGCGTGAGCCAAAGATGTAGACACTGATCTGGTAGAATGTCCTCTGGGTTTTGCTGATAATGTTTGGTCAGAGGTTTCATAAACATATGTGATACAGTCAGTTAGCCACTTAGAAAGAGTTCGTTTGTAACTGCAAGACCCTTTCTGCTGTCAGCAAAAGCTACAAATAGTTGATCAGATTTCCTGTGATCTTTTGTTCTATCCAAATAAAATCTGAGTTGTCTATGGACGTCCAGTTTGTGCAACATATACTCCAATTTATTAGAGTGGTTCTTAAAGAAAGTGGGTAATTCAATGGACTGATTAATATTACTAGAAGAACAAACTTTGGGAAGAAAGGATGGATTAGTGCGTAGGGATACTCTGTCAGAATGAAATATTAAATAAGGATGTTTGACCGAAAGGGCCTGAAGCTCAGACACTCATCTAGCAGATGTAATGGCCACTAGAAATAATGTTTTCCATGACAAAAACTTCAATGTGCAACTTGAAGCTGGTTCAAAGGGTGGCAACATCAATTTAGAGAGTAACAGGTTTAAATTCCACGGTGATGTCGGACTTCTGACTGGTGGTCTGATATGAAAAGAACCTTTTAAAAAGGCTTTACAAAGTCTGTGAGCCATAATAGGTGCACCACATTCTTCTACATGATAGTTAGAAATGGCAGCTAACTGTACTCTTAAAGTAGCCGGGGAAGCTCCTTCATGAAATAATTCAGTCAAGAACTCTAAAACCTTGTTTAACGGAGCTGTAACAGGGTCCAAATGATGTGACTCCGCCCAGAAGACAAACGCTTCCACTTACTGGTGTAAGTCTTTGTAGTGGAAACTTTATGAGAAGCTACTAAAATATCTTGAACCGCCGATGTAAGGGAACCGACCTGGCTGGGAAGCGGAGCAGCCAAGCTGCTAGGTGGAGAGATTCTAGAGATGGGTGAGGAACTCCTGACGAGTGAGTCAGTAGATCTGGCTCTGGGTCCAGCATCCAAGGTCCCCGAATGCGGTGATGCAATAGAAAGGGGAACCAAATTTGACGAGGCCAGAACGGGGCAATGAGAATAATAGTCCTCTGAAGGTTGATGGCTTTCTGTAGAAACTTTGCAATCAGGGGAAATGGAGGAAAAGCATATAGGAGACCCTGGGGCCAATCGTGCACCAGCGCGTCCCTGGGGACTTCCCCTGGAGGGCGTAATAGGGCAAAGTAGCTCCTGCATTTGGCGTTCATTGGAGACGCAAACAGATCGCAGGTAGGCTGGCCCCATTTGCGAAAAATCCTTCTGACTGTTTGAGGGACCACTCGTGAGGCAATAGTATTGCTCTGCTCAGCCTGTCGGCTATGACGTTGGATGACCCCGGGATGTGCGTTGCGATTAGAAAGCGACCGGTGGACTCTGCCCATTGCCAAATTCTCATGGCCTCTCTGCATAGTTGGTAAGACCTGGTTCCCCCTTGCTTGTTTATGTACCAGACTACGGACATGTTGTCTGTCTGAACTGCAATGGTCCCTGGAGGAAGAAGGGGAGCAAAGTGTTGCAACGCCAAAAACACTGCCCTCAACTCCAGAACATTGATGTGCAGATTGTACTCCATATTGGTCCATTCGCCTTGGACTGTCTGTCCCTGAAAGATGCCCCCCCACCCTATCAGGGAAGCGTCCGTGGTTATCGGCGCTGACGGTGCGGGTAGCACAAATGGTCTTCCGCTGGATAGGTTGCAAGTCTGTAACCACCACATTAGGTGTGATTTGCATGTTTTCGTTATCAATATTTCGTGAGTCAGTGGAAGTTGTTGGAATGACCATTGTGCAAACAGAAGCCATTGTAGCACTCTCATGTGCAGTCTTCCCAATGGTATCGCAATGAGGGAAGCTGCCATGAGACCCAGAACTTTCAGAACAATTTTTGCTGGGGACTTTTTGGACGACAGTAGAAGGGAAATGTTGGATTGAAGTGCTACTATTCTTTCTGTAGGAAGTTTTAGAACTAACTGACGCGTATCTAATTCCGCTCCTATGAATAAGATATGCTGTGATGGCTGTAGCAACGATTTTTCGAAATTTACTGAAATGCCAAGGTGTATACAAAGTTGTAGGGTGTAATCCCTGGCTTGTATCAGTTGACGCCTGGTGGTGGCAGACAGGAGCCAGTCGTCCAGATACGGAAACACCTGGAATCCTAGGCGCCTCATATGAGACGCTACCACTGCCATGCATTTGGTGAAGACCCTGGGGGCTGTAGTCAGACCAAAGGGCAGGGCTCGAAACTGATAGTGACTGGCTCCCAGCCGGAAGCGCAAATGATCTCTGGACGCCCTGGCCATTTTGATGTGGTAGTATGCGTCCTTCAGATCTATCGAGCACATCCAGTCGTCCTTCCGTAAGAATGGAAGGATCGATTGAAGCGTGACCATTCCGAACTTTTCCTTCTTGACAAAGGTGTTGAGATGGCTTAGGTCCAGAATCAGCCTCCAGTCCCCTGTTTTCTTTGGAACTAAAAAGAACCTTGAGTAAGTTTCGAATCCTATTTGGTCCGCTGGGACTGGTTGGATGACTCTTTTTTTCTAGCAGCTTTGAAATTTCTGTAGCTGCTGGGTCTCGCAGATGGGGTGGTACATCTGGGAGTTTTCTCTTTGGAATGGGTGTGGATAGAAATGGGATTTTGTAACCTCTGGTAACAATGCTTTTTACCCAATTGTCTGAAGAAAGATTTTGCCAGGCCTGAGGGTATAAAGCTAAGCGACCCCCGACTGCCTCCAGAGCAGGACAGTCGGGCCTCCTCTCAGGAGTGCTGAAAAGGTTTGCCAGGGAGATTATCCCTGTCACCTTGGTTTTGCGGAACCCTCTGCCGCCAGGGCGGCGTCTTCCACCTCTGCCCCCCCCCCTCTGCCTCTAGAGGGGGCATCACCCTGTGTGTTAGGGAAAGATCCTTGGGGTTTTCGAAACCACATTTTCCCACCACGTTGCCCTTTGGGGTACGGTCTGGAAGGGGTGGAAAAACGGACTCCGACAGCAGACAGAGTCTTTCCCTCCTGTTCACACCGGGTAAGGGTCTCCTTTACTTTAGGGCCAAAAAGTGTGGCTCCGTCAAATGGGGCGTTAGTAAAGGAAGACTTGAAGGCTTCCGCAAACGAACATAAGCGCATCCAGGATTGCCTACGAAGAGCAATCGCTGAAGCCGCTGCCCTACTCGATCCTTCGGCTGCATAGGATATCAGCCTCATGGACGAGTTTACAATGGATGTAAGGGTGTTGAGATGCGCTGTAACTTTCTCTGAGACAGCGGCATCTGTAGTACCCTGGAGGGTATCTCCCAACTCTTTGACTAGATCCCTCTGTAAATGTGTAAAATGAGTCAAATAGTTCAGGGAACGCATAGAGAAAGCCGCTGAACTGAAAATGCGCTTCCCGTATCTGTCCATGGTCCTAGAGTCTTTGTTAGGCGGATGGACAGATGAGGAAGACTCAGACATCTCCTTTTCGTGGCGCTGCCACCACCATGGCGTCTACTGGAACTCCTTTGGTGAGGTAAGCTTTGTCCTGTGGTGCCGTAATGTACTTATTTGGCTTCCTAGGGACTGGTTCCACCGTGTCAGGAGTCTCCCACGCCCTTCGAGCAATTAATTCCATTAACTCATCAAAGGGCGGAGTGACCCAGGAGGAGGAAGGACGGGCACCAAATGCCTTCAGCAAAACTGACTCATCCTCAGAAGGGGGGAGGGCTTGCCAGTCACCTCTCTGTTTTAAGATCTCCAAGATGTCAGAAAAAGAGACATCCTCTGAAGGTGACTTAGGGGACCCTTCTGACTCATCTAAGTCAGTATCAGATGTCAAGGATTCTTGTGGAGAATCCAAGTGTCTCCTCTTACACAGTCTTTTCCTAGGGACTTCTTCGTGGGGAGCATCCGAAGAAGCCTCCGAGGAAGAGGGGGCACCCTCCAGGGGTGGCTGAGACACTGGTGCCCGACGCTTGGACGTGGCCGTGGGTGCAGAGGAGGATAATGGTCCTTTGTGTGGAGGAGAAGCTGTACCTGCTGATGTGGTTGTCTGGGTAGACAACACCTTCCTCATGAGGTCGAAGGCCCCCGGATCCCGAGTCGAGGTATCTCCCGGTTCCGAAGAAATGGGAAGAATCCCCGAAACAGGAGCCGAAGGCACCGACCCCGAGGACGGAACCGAGTTGATCCGTGCCGAGGCCCCGAGAGGGAGCGTCGGAACGAAACATCGGTTCGACTCGGTCCCGGAACCAAGGACGGATCTTCGGCCCCGAGACTCCAGTACCGGATCGGATGGAGTCGAGGTGAACGGTGCCGACCGAGAAAAAGACGGTTCTGGCACCGAGGGCTCCACAATCATCAGGTCAGCTTCTTCCGGCTCAAGACTGGACAGGTCTCGGAGGAGGAACAGATGGAGATAGTGGCAGGCCTTCAAGTCTCGACATCAACTGAGAGGAGACCGAGATAAGCTTGGATAGGGCCGTATGCTCCATCAGTTTCTGCACCACACGGTCCACATCGGTGTCGGAAAGGGGCCTAGAAGTACGAGTCGAAGGGATCGAAGACGGAGCCGACCTCAGCAGGGTCGGTGGAGGGAGCTCCATCACCGGTTCCAAGACTCGAGGCTCGGAAACTGCCAACAGTTGAACACTCGGCCCCGAAGTCTGTGGAACCGGTGATCTAACTAGACCCGAAGAGCTCGGAGCCGATGACTTTGGCTCCGACGCCCGACCTTCAAGACTTGGATGCCTGGTCTGAAGCATCCAGAGCCTCCTGGAAAGAGGGTTTCAACAATCCTCTATCCATCAGTTTCCTGCGCCTATCTGTCATGACTCTCCCACTAAAAGAGTGACAAATAGAGCAGTCCTCTTGTAAGTGGAGAGGGCCAAGACAGTAGACACAGGAACTGTGGTTGTCTGTGACCGACATCTTTTGGCCACACTGACAACGTTTGAAGCCAGATTTTATTTTCTCAGACATAATGAAGAGAAAGAGACAGTCCAGTCCAGTAAGTCAATCCAGTAATAATGTCAAATCCGGTATTTGAAAGTCTGATGTCACTTGCTTAAGAAAGCAAGACTACAACAAATCTTCAGTCAAAAAGTGATCCAAGTAGGGGTGGTAGGCCCCGAAAAACTCTACACCAGTTAGTTAACTAAGTTAAACTAATCTAAGGTATCGAGAATTCTAATCCACTCACACACCGTACTCTAACTTTAAATGACTAGATATTAAAGAAGTTTTTTTGAAAACTTTAACCAGAATAGATAAAATCTTATCTGTAAAAAGCCTCGAGCTAGCCTCCAGCGATGCGTATGCAGCAGCGGCAAACTAGATCTGAGGTAAAGGCAGAGGGGGATTGTGGGTATTAGATGTCCTCGAGCTTCTTCTCGATGCAGAGCTTGCAGTCGGCCGGCACGGAGCCGAGGATCGGCTCCAAACCCCCATGTGTAAGAACAAAGGCGAGATTGAACACTCTCACATCAATAGATCTATGTTATCTAATTTTCATCCAGTTTAACCCTGGGTTGTCGCCAACTGGATCCGACCTTGGCATGATCTCTGAAGCTTCTCAGTTTCAGGGATCTGACTCTTCGCCAACTTATAATCCCTTCCACTCCACCTTAGTACCTCAGATCAAATTTGCCCCAGTAAAATAATCTATAGCAATTAACATTCAAGATGAAAGCTAGCACATAGGTAAAAGGTAGGACTGGAAGACAGTTAGTTAGGACTGCTCACAGACAGGGTGTGCAAGAAAACTATCCTGTCACCAAAACTCCATTTGTGTCAGTTTGGAAGGGGGCAGGAGGGAGGGAGGGTGAACTGGATTAAAATCGGAGAATATGGATATATTGTCATGGTTAATACATAATGTTCATATCCAATGTTGTCTGTTTTTTTTCCAATTCAACCATGGGACAGATTCCCAAGCTGTTTTATCTGGGTGGTATCAAGGAATGGCATTCCTGAGAATGGTGGAACCAAAGGAAGAGGATGATCTGAACTGTAAATGAGACACAAAAGTGTGAACTGTTGACCATGTTGCTGCAGCACAAATTTCATCAATATGTAAGTCTTCTAGTAAAGGCTGTTAATGCGACCATTGCCCTTGTGGAATGAGCTTTAGGTTTATATTGTAGGGACAAGTCCATTTTATTGCACACAAAAGAAATGCAGTATGATAACATTTTAATGAAACAGTGATAAAGTTTGAACCACATGTAATAATGAATGAAGCCCAAGACTTTAAGGTCTATAATTATTCTGGAAAGTATATAGGTATAGAACATGCCAATCTCCTGGCAAAAGGATTTACTTATGTACCAAGCAGAAGGGGGAGGATAGCTGGCATGTTAATAGATTTAATATGCTTTACCCAAAAGCTTAACCTGAGGGTGTGGTTTGATGATGGTGGGCCTACTCCTAAAATACCAAAATAAAAGGCTCAAAAAACCAAGTGTATTTAACCCCCCCCAGTGAACAATTTGGTAAAAATATGTGAAAAAGTTTGCGAGAAGGAGATTAGGCGTGCACACAAAGAAAATGATTATATAAAACATGTTAATAATCTCACTCAGGAAGAGGAAGTGTTATTAATGGATTTAGCTGGGGATATGAATATCTGTGCAATGAAACCCGATAAGGGGAATGGAGTGGTCATTATGGACAAGAGTGATTAATTAAATGGTATGAATGTCATATTAACTGATGGAAAATATGAGGAAGTTTCCCTCAATGAAATACACATATCATATAAAAAATAGACCTAGGTTTGGAAGATATGTTGTATCAAGGACAGATTAGGGAAGATGAATATAGTTATATGATTAACCAATACCCAATGATATCTAATATATCTGGCATACCTAAAATCCATAACGAGCTTAATAACCCTAAGTTTAGACCCATTGTGGATGGAAAACAATCAAAAACCCACTTTATTAGTAGATTTTTGGATTTTCATCTTCAGAAGGGGATGACGATATTTCCATATATAACAAAGGATTCATGGTAATTTTTAGAAAGGTTGGATAAATTAAAAATGAATGAAGATATTATCTTGGTAACCATTGATGTCTGTAATTTATTCTCTGTGATTCTCCACCAAAAAGGGTGTGACTGGTTAAAAACGCAGTTAATTAAAACTGGTACCTATGATCAGGATGATATAAACAAGTATGTCACTCTAATGGAGGTTGTATTAAAAAAAATTATATATATTTTGAAGGACAACATTATAGGCAATTAACAGGAGTTGCAATGGGGGTAGCATGCACCCCCATTTTTGCTAACTATGTTATGTCCTTCTGGGAACAGCAATACATAATGGATGGGCCTTTCTTTAGTAAAATTCAGTTTTATACCTGTTTTTTGGACGACTTATTTGTTATTCGGAAGGGTACCGAATTGGAGCTTAAGCTCTTTCTTGAATATGTGAATAATACAGAAGAATTTTTGAAATTCAGTTATAATTACAGTGAAACACACATTACATACCTTGATGTGGACGTGACCTACAATAAAGTAGATAGAATATTGAAGTCGGCTATTTATAGGAAGCCCACTTTCTCCAATTCCTATTTGGAATTCAATAGCTGGCACCCGGCCCATCAGAAAAAAATCAATTGTTAAAGGGCAGATGGTAAGGGCTGCCAGGATAGTCACCATAGACAATGAATTTATTGATGAATTGTCCTTTATCAAACAGTTGTTTCTTAAGAGAGGGTATCCTTTAGATTTACTTAATAAAATACATGAGGACGTTGTATATAAATGTAGGATTGGGTTTTATAAACCCTTATTAGCAGGTGGTGAAGGGTTGAGTGTTAAATTGCAGAATAGTGAAGAATTTAATGTGAATAACTATTCGGTTAGTTTTATTACTACATTCAACCTGGATACCCCCAATGTAGTGGATATTATTCAAAACAATTGGGAGATTTTGAAATATGATAATAATATTGGACAAAGGGTGGGTACAACATCTAAGGTGGTCTATAAAAAGGACCGATCCTTTAAAAATATATTGGAGACAGCTGCCTATGCCAATAATAGGCATCAACACAGAAGTAAGGGGAATTTTAAGTGCAGAATGTGCACTATTTGTCCATACATTTTGGAAACAGCTGACCGGTTTAGGTTAAACAATACATCCATATTTATTAATGGATATTTTAATTGTTGCAGCCAAAATGTAGTATATGTGGCTAAGTGCCAGCAATGCCCCATTTTCTATATAGGGAAAATGAGTAGGCAGTTTAAAAATAGAATAGCTGAACATTTGTTGGATATCAGACATGGTAGGTTAACTAGTGCTTTACGTAGACACATTAAAGTATGTAAGGACCATAAATTTAAATTCTTGGCCATTCAGCAGGTGGTAAAAGATCCCCAGGAATGAAATTTGGATATTCACCTAGATATATGTGAACTTAATGGCAGTTGCGGTTAAACGCAACTGAGTACCCGGGTATAAATGAGACCACTGCTATTACATGTGTTTTAAAATTGAAGAATAATTTAGGTTGAAGTTGTTTTTTAAGTGTAATTTTATTGTATCATATTTATGTGTTTTAAATTTATACATATACTTTTAATGTTTATTGATGGTTAATTAAGTAATTGATCAATTAAGGATATGATTTGTTATATAAAGGCTGGGTGGGTTACTATTCATTGTTCTGAGGAAATCCCTGTAAGTGGGAAGAAAGTGCTAAACCATTTGTGAATAAAGACTGTACTCTTCAGTTGCTGTGTTGTGCTGTGCTTATATGCCATGATAAGAACTCTGTGACTTGCGGAACCACATTTTCTTTCCAGCTCTTTGATTCCTAGAAAAAGTTCTCTGTGGGGTAGAGAAATGGATTTTCACTGCAGAGAGAGTTTTACCATCTTATTGACTCCTGTTTACTGTGTCTTTTATTTTGGTTCCAAATAGAGTGGAGCCATCAAAGGGGGTATTGTTGAAGGATGTCATAAAGCTTTCTGCAAAATCACAAAGACACATCAAGGCATACTGATACATGATGATGTCAGTGCTTGCTGCACTAGCTGTGCCATTAGCTGCACTGGAAATTAGTTGCATAGCTAAGGTAGAAGTAGACTGGAGGGTAGAATTTGCTCACTCAACTGAATGCAGTGAGATCATATTCTGATTTCAGGCACTCCTACTGTGTACAAAGAGAGCATCTGGGAAATAGAAAAAAAAAATTAAGCTTATTTCCTGCCTTTCTTGTTAAGTGGTACAGACTATTTGTAGGCTTCTGAGCCCCCAAGCCCTTCTGTGTTTGAGGGAAGCCTTCTAGCTTGTTTTTTTTCTTATAACTAGCCAGTTTTCTAGTTTCAGCACTCAAATCTGTTTCTTTGATCTCAGCACTTGTTCAGAAAAAAAAAAAAAAAAATGTCATCTGCTTTTACTGTACTTGTGTTTCTACCTACTTCTTTTTACTTTTGCATCATCTTAAAATACTCAATTGTATTTATTACTGCTTGGTGTAACTCATTCTAAGCCTTTTGGTTTAAACACTTGGGCTTCGGACCAGTTAGTTGTTTTGCACTGAGAGGGTTTGTGGTCTACACTGTTGTGGCAGAACAGGTAGCTTACATCCTTCTAGGTTGAGAACTGCTGATTGAGGGCTCAGTGTCTGTTATTCTAAAAGTGTATTAATTCTGGTTTAAGCACTTGGGCTTTCAAGCCAGTTATTTTACATTAAGAGGGTTCGTGGTCTGCACTCTTGTGGGAGGAGAGGCTGGACTCTGCCCTTCTGAGCTGGGAATTTCTGGTTAAAGGCTTATAGTGCATGCATATCTGAACTGTTTCTTACTGAAGTTGGTGCGCCTTGTTTGCTGTGGCATAGACTGGATTCGGGCCTGCTGGATCTAGCTTTGTTTGTGTAACTTGAGCACTAATCCAGACATTCTCTAAAGTATTCAATGGTATTTATTACTGCTTGGTTGTAACTTGATTAAAGTGTAGCTATCATTCAAGTCTTTTGGATTAAGCACTTGGGCTTCAGACCAGTTGTTTTACATTAGGAAGGTTTGTGGCAAGCACTGTGGTGGCAGGACAGGTAGCTTTCATCCTTCTAAGTTGGGAACTGCTGATTGAGAGCCCAGTGTCCAAGTGTATTAGTTCTGGTTTAGGCACTTGGGCTTCAGGCCAGTTATTTTACATTAAGAAGGTTCGTGGTCTGCACTCTTGTGGGAGAAGAGGCTGGACTCTGCCCTTCTGAGCTGGGAATTTCTGGTTAAAGGTTTATAGTGCCTGAATATTTGAACTGTATCTTACTGAAATTGGTACACCTTGTTTGCTCTAGCATAGACTAGATCCAGGCCTGTTGAATCTAGCTTTGTTTATATGCTTGTTGTTTGTTTGCTTGTTATTTCCCTGGAAGCTAATTCCACCTAATACACAACTTCTCAGCGCTTCTGTGGATCACTAGTGATATCTGCATTGCTTACTGTACTTATTTCCTTGTTTCACTTGAAAGAAAGTTACTGTTTGTCGTTTTGCATTTAGTTACTTGTAACACATTGCACTCAAGTTACCTGGCACTTGCTCACTAAAGCAATTATATAAGTCAGCACTAAAAATTAAAAGCACTACACCCTCACTCCCCACTGGCCCTTGTTTTCAATTAAGGATTTCCCAATATTATTCTAGCATGTCCAAAGGTCAGTTGTCAATCTCCTCTCCGGTCCAGCTGGTGAATCTGGGAATCTTGAGGCAATGTTATAACTGCCTCATGTACACAGACAACCCTCTCCTCCTCCCACATAACACAAATACTTGCGAGAGATGCAGCTATTTAGCCAAACTGGAGGCTGAGCTCTCTCAACTCAGGACTGGCAAGACCAGACAGGAGGAGATGGCAACTACACACACCACAAAACCAGCCTCACATAATGCTACCACTCCACTGAATCAAACACATAAACACACAAAGACATACTCGGAGGCTCTGAGTAAAAATTTACCTAAACAGCAGAGGCCTCCAAAGCAGACACCCAAACAACTGCTACCTCAAGACACCCCACAAGCAACACATAAACCACAAAAGCAGTGTGCAAAGCAGTCACAGCCCTTAAGGCCAATTACAACACCAAACATACTTGTCATAGGTGACTCCATAGTCAGACACACAGACGTCCCACTCACCAGGCTGAACAAGGAGAGGGTCACAGTAAGCTGCCTATCGGGCGCTAGAATCCGCCACATAACACAAGCACTCGGGTCACTCCACGGCAAGTACAAATATGACACAGTCATTGTCCATGCTGGTGTGAACGACCTGAGACGTACCTCCCTGGACTACATGAAAAGAGACATAGAGGAGCTCTCTGATTATGTAGCCCAGGCAGGTATGACCCTAACCCTGAGCAGTATCCTTCCTTCACCAAGAATGATGCCACAATATAGAGACAAGATAATCAGCTTTAACAATTGGCTTAATGTCTGGTGTCATTCAAAGGGGATCCAGTGTCTGTCTGCCTGGGATGACATGCTTGACAAGCCACGCTGCTTCAAGGGACGGCTTGCACCTGTCACCCTGGGATTCCGGATATTGGCTAAGGCTCTTGCCACCCCCATAGTGCCTTTTTAGGCAAGGCTCAAATTCTAAACCTATCACCCTAGAAAACAAAATGGGAAGAAACTGAGGGTAATGCTGCTCAATGCCAGAAGTCTAAATCTCAAAATGCACGCACTCGAGGCCCTTCTCAGTATGGAGAACATCGATGTCTGTGCTGTAACTGAAACCTGGTTCAAGGCTCCTGAGAGCACCCCGGCACTATTAGGTTTTACCTCATATCATGCGTTCCGCCCCCAAAACCCGGACCACACCACAAAAGGAGGGGGTGTATCCATATTCATAAAGGATACCCACACCTCCAGGTTGGTGGCAACGCACGAAGCTTCGGAAATCATCCAGGTGCAACTAACCATAGGCAAAACTGCTCTACAAATTGTAGCATGCTACAGGCCACCCTCTCAAACTCAGGAACCCCACACAGCCTTCCTGAAGACACTGGAGGGTATAAATGTATCTCCAAACACCATCATATTGGGTGACTTCAACTACCCGAATATAGACTGGGAACATTACTCAAGCCCTAACTTTCTAGCCCAACGGTTCCTGGAGTTCATAAATTCAAATGCCATGGAACAGCTAGTCACTGTTCCCACGAGAGGAGAAAATATACTAGATCTCATTGTCACAAACATGGGGACAAAATGCTCCACACCGGAAGTATATCCCTCATTGGTGAGATCTGATCATAAACTAATCTCACTGGAAATCCACATCCCGCCCCCACCCCAAACAAAAAAGACCATAGTGAAGAACTTCTCTAAAGCAAACTTCACACTACTCAAGACTGGTGTGGTATCCTTCAAGGCCCCTGAGCCAGTGGAAACCACAACCCAAGCTGCGGAAGCCCTTACAAATGCCTTCTATGAACACCTCCAGGACTGCATGATCAGGCAATCCCAAATAAAACCAAGACTCTTTCCACAAAGGGCAAACGTCCAGTCTGGTGGACCCCAGCCATTAACAAACTTTACAATAAGAGGAGAAAGCTATTACATGATAGAACAAAATCCATAAAAGGGAAGTCAACCCTGATCATTATTAGTAAAAAAATACGAGCACTCATAAAATCAACTAAGGCCAATTTTGAGAGAAAAATTGCCATGGATTCAAAGGACAATCATAAGGCCTTTTCAGCTATGTTAGGAACCTGGGTGGAAACTCCCAGATATGCTCAGAATTAGTCCAAAATGATACAAAAATCACTGAACCCACAGACATTGCCAACATACTGGCAGACAGGTTCAGTGCAAACCTCATCCCCAAAGGAGAGATAACTATCCCAGCCGAGTGTAGCCTCCTGGACATCTCAAATGCACA
Organism: Protopterus annectens; assembly: GCF_019279795.1. Lineage (NCBI taxonomy): Eukaryota > Metazoa > Chordata > Ceratodontiformes > Protopteridae > Protopterus > Protopterus annectens. Next base: position 1,902,647,628 of record NC_056737.1, read on the forward strand.
GGTGAAAGCTGCTCTAAAGCTAAAAACACAGCATCAATGGGACCGGATGGTGTCCCCGGCTGTGTGCTACACGAGCTAAATGAGGAATTAAACCCGCACATAAGGCAGCTGTTTAATCTCAGCCTTACCACAGGATACGTGCCCAAGGAGTGGCGTACGGCAACTGTGGTCCCACTCCACAAAGGCGGCCTCACGGACCCTGGTAATTACCGCCCCATAAGCTTAACAAGTCTAGTCTGAAAAGCTATGGAGAGGATCATAATGGAGCTCATAAACAAAGATATAGGGGACTTGCAGACATTGGACCCGACCCAGTTTGGCTTTGTCAAGGGAAGATCATGCCTTTTGAACTTGGTCGACTTCTTTGAAACAGTCACCAAGGCCACTGATGAGGGAAAGGCAGTCCATACAGCCTACCTTGACCTTGCAAAGGCTTTCGACACAATACCCCACTCGGGTATTGTAGAAAAACTTACCAGCTTAAATGTAAACCCATATGTCACAAGATGGGTTGCAAACTGGCTAAAGGACAGAACCCACAGGGTTAGAGTTGCTGGCGCTGTGTCAGACTCCAAGCCGGTCACAAGTGGTGTCCCACAGGGCTCGGTCCTTGGCCCCCTATTGTTTGGCATCTACTTCTCAGAAGTACAGGCCAACATGGGAGGACTTTGGCTGACAAACTTTGCAGACGACTGCAAACTGGGCGCCATAGTGGAAAGTGCATCCGACACGGATATCCTTCAGAAGGGACTCACGGAAACAGATAGCGGGTGCCAGAGCCATGGCCTGAAGTTAAACGCCAAAAAATGTATAGTCATACCCTTCGGGAAAAACAAGGTAACCCCATGCTACCATATAGGTGGCAATCCACTAAGCACAGAAGAGGTTATCAGGGACCTGGGGACCCAGGTTGACAGTGGCCTTTCTTTTGACACTCACGTTGCTAAAGTGGTTAGAAAGACCTTCTACATTGCCCACCTGATCATGAAGGGATTCACATCCAGATCTAGTGAGGTCATTGTTCCCTGTACTCTTCACTTATCAGACCAATGATCGAGTACAATGCCCCATTCGGGATGTATCTCACCCGACATCTGCAGCAATTGGAGAGACCCCAAAAGTTCCTCACCAAAAGGATAAAGGGACTCCAAAATCTGTCATATGCTGCCAGATTGAAGAAACTCCAGCTCTATTCAGTCGCATACCGTCTGCTCAGAGGTGACATGTGCCTGACATACAAGGCCATGTCCAACCCAGAATTAATGGACATGCTCCACCTCAAAAATCCAAATCCACCAAAACCACTAGAGCAAGTGACTTAAACCTTAGCACGGATATAAATAGGACGTGCTGGAGGGATAGATTTATCACTCAGAGACTCCCTATGCTGTGGAATAAAATCCCGGTCCATGTGAGGCAGAGCACCTCGCTGACTCTGTTCAAGAGAAATCTAGACCTGTGGATGGGAGATCGTAGGTTTACCCCGGGAATCATCTCTGTGTCACTGCTGGACAGAGGCACAACAAACTAATGGGCACAGTATTTTCTCATATAAGGGGTGGCATAAGCCACAAAAATTTGGGCTAGGCTTATAAATGCCTTAGGGCAGATAGACTAGTATAAACCTATGAACCTATGAACCTATGAAAGCTGGGAGTTCACAGTCTTCTTAACATCCATGGGCAGGTTACCTGAGAGATATTTGGAGAGCTCTTTGGTCAGGTCTATTTGCTATCTAGTAACATGGGTCAAATAATTCAGTGCTCTAAGTGTGAAAGTCACTGAGGCATACATCTGTTTCGCAAACCAGTCCATATCCCTTGACTCCCTGTTAGGGGGATGGACCAAGGAACTTTCCTCCAATAGTTCATATTCAGTAGCTGCCACTACCACCACAGCAGTCACTTGTGGACCTTTGCTCCAATGTTTCCTTTCATTTGGTGCTGCTAATATCTTATCAGATTGTTTTTTGGGAATGGTTCCACCATGTCAGGTTCTTACATTCTCATTGAGCCATGAGGTCAATGAGGGAGCCAACGGGCATTACCACCCAGGATAATGTTGAGCCATAGCCAAAGGCTGCCAGAAACACAGACTCATCTGGTGAAGGATTCTCAGTGGACCATCCCCCTCTCTGTTTCATCAATTCAAGGATCTCACCAAAGATGAAGTTTTCCAAGACAAATCTGGGGAGACTTCCTCTTCATCCAAGTCCATGTCTTCAGTGAAAGACTCTGGAGATATGCTTCCACTTGCACATCTGTTTCTTATGAAATGTTTCTGGTGGAAGATCAGAAGGTTCTAAATCAAAGAGGCAGCTAATGTAGCATGCAGCCTCAAAAGCCTGTGGAACCAACTGTCCCTGTCTGACAGAGTGATGGGAAGTGGAACCAGAATTCTGTTGAAGTTTGGATAGAATCAAGCTGGACGGAAGCACCTTTGCCTTCAACATCGATAGGACACTCTTGAAAGCCTTGAAGGCTGAAGTCACCATCAGCTCCAGAGAGAAGACGTAAAGGATATAAAAAAGAAGACATCTGCATAAGTACTTTGAGGTCTGAAAGAAGGAATAGAAAGAAGGATGGAAGGCAAAGAAAAAAGTAGTATGTTATACAGATACAAAACAAAGAAAATATGGAGATGGACAGTTATGAAATCTGGGACACAGTAAAGTACTTACGTATTATTGCAACCAGATTTTCAGGGTCATGAAATTTGCATTTCTCAACTGTAACGACTGCATGTAAGACTCAGAAATGATCTTCAAAGTCTTTTCTACTGCCGGTTTACACTGGTTACGTTTCAAGAACACAGTAAGCTGCATACATACACAGGTATTTTCTATCAGCACTTACACAATGTAATCATATATGAAGTAGCACCGCTGCCATTACCTCTTCTCGCAAGCAGCTTCCAAAGCTGGCACAAATCTTCCCTTTTTTGTTTCCTTTCATGTTCACTGCCTAAATCAAACAAGGGTGACCACAACCCTATAATTTAGTGACATTAAGACTCGATGATGATTCCAAAATCAGTTTTGGCAAGGAACACTTTAAAAACATGATTTATACATCTGGACACTTGAGAGGTATCAGTGTGCCCAACTACATATATGTTAAAAAAAGGAAGAAAAAGTCCGGTAATCCAGGAAACTAGAGAAGCTCATTGTAAAGGATTTCATCCCATCTACTCTGCGTTTTCCTATTAATAAAAGCCCGTTTGTGAAATTTGAAACACACAATATAGGCACAGAATTTAAAACTAGCTGTTACACCATTTTTAGAATGTGGAGAAATCTGTACTTACACATTACATTTCTCAAAATGATAGCAGCCCTGACAAATCAACTGTGCTTCTGTAATGCACGCAAATCAGGCAGATGATTTTCTCAATTGTTTGTCTTCCTGAAGGTAATGCAAAATTTCTCGTCACCAATAAGGACTTTGTATAACCCCTTTCTGTGTTTCATGCCCTCGGTACAGTTGAAATATGTGAACTTCGCAACTACGTAAGTACCCACAGTAATAGTACCTTTAGGTATCAATGTACAAGAGGTAAGAGCCTTTATACTGACTAAAAAAAAACATATTGTGACATTTTTTAAAACTTTTTCAGCACTAGTGACTTTTTAGGGAATATGAAAAGAGTAAAGATATTTATCCATGGAATAAGTATGTTATTAAGACTTCCTATCATGTAACACAAAAAGTACACGTACAATCCAGGAAAGAGACAGAAAAAGACTGTAAAATACTATTTACTGCAGAACTTTTCTAAAGAAGTCAAACACATTTTAAAAGTTTTTGATAACAGAGCGTTATGGACTGGGGGATGGGACTGCAATGTTATACTGAAGCTGGAAAACTTTAAGATAAAGTTGTACACATTCCAAGTAAGATAAATACTGAAATATTGAAGGTGATAGACCTGTTGTAATCTACTGGGGGCAACTGAAAACATTTTTTTTTTGGTGAAGGGGAACATTTTATAATTAACTGTGAAAAGAAAAAGTGTTATGTATATGGGGAGTTTGGTCATAATACAAAAAAACTGAGACAAAATGTTATAAACATAATCAAACAGGGCATTCATAGAGGGATTATAAAGAAAACAAGAAGAAGATATTAAAATAGCTGAAGATATTATAGAGCAGGATGGGCAAGGGGGAACAGACAAAATAGAACAAAACAGAATAGAGTCAGCAAATGTTACACTGAATAAAATATTAAGATAAATAAAAACGGGAGAAGGGACACGTGATATGAACTCTGAAATCAGTGATGAAGAAGATATAAAATGGAAAGTAGCAAAAAAAGAAAACTTTTATTGGAAAAAGGGTGAGAGATAGAAAGAAGATTGCAAGTTAGTAGTTAAAAAAAAAGAAGGGAAATGGATAGTAAACTATTTTACTAAGGAGATATTAATAAGTCTAAGATAATCGTAGACCTTTAGCAGTCAGCATTAACAGTTTAAAGAGTTTAGTAAGAAGAATTGGAGTACTTGAATGGTGTAGTAAATGTGAAGTAGATTTTATAATATTAGAGGATGTGAGATGTTTGAGTAGGGAAGAATGAGAACAAACAGAAACAAGTAAGATTTTGCTATTGGTTTTAGTGTTGTACTGCAGCTCAGTTTTATCTGGCTCTAGTGTTTTTGTTACAGTTGTGAACTATGGTTTAAATTGTTGTTAGTAATACATGGCTGATATTCTGCCTAAAATTGTGCACTGAATGTTAGGTTTTAATGCAGTCGTTCATAGGTGTTTACTAGGCCAACGGCCCTGCAGCCTTTACAAGTCTAGACCATAGAAGTGCCCTGGCATCATGCCACCATTAGTTCCTGGTGCCTCTATCAAGTAGAGCCAATGGAGTGATCCCCAGGATGAGCTTTCTATTTCCCATCCACTCATCAAGATTTCTCTTGAAAAGGACCAGTGAGGTGCTCTGCTTGACATGTATGGGAAGTCTATTCCAGAGCACGGGCAGACTCTGGGTTATGAATCTGTCCCTCCAGCATGTTCTGTTGATTGCAGTAATGAGGTTGAGGTCCCAGGAGCGTGTGGTGTGGAGGAATTGGGATTTTTTTAGGTGTAAAATTTCTAACAGGGTTGGGTCAGACATGGCTTTGTAAGTCAAGCAGAGATCGGCTCTTAATAGACGATATGAGACAGAGAAAAGCTGGAGCTTTTTGAGTCTGTCCATGTAGGGCATGTGTTTAAGGCCTAGGATCCTCTCTTCATGAGGTAATTTTGTGGCCTTTCCAGCTGTTGCAGGTGTTTAGTGAGGTATATCCTAAATGGGGCATTATACTCAATGATTGGTCTAATGACGGAAGAGTAGAGAGAGATGATGACCTCTTTCTTCCTGGATGCAAACCCCTTGGTAATGAGATGTGCCACATAGAAGGACTTTCTGACCATAGTGGCAATGTGGTGGTCGAAGGAGAGGTTGCTGTCAAACTGTGTCCCCAGATCTCTTATAACGTCTTCAGTGTCCAGTGGGCTACCATCAATGTGGTAATTAGTGGGAACTGAGTTTTTCCCAAAGGGAATGACGACGCATTTTTGGCATTAAGCTTAAGGCCATGATTTTGACACCAGTCGTTGGTCTCAGTGAGGCCTTTCTGTAGGATGCCTACATCACTTGGGGAGTTAATAATGACCCCCAGCTTGCAATCATCTGCGAACTTGGTCAGCCAGATCCCCTCCGTATTGGCCTGGACTTCTGAGAAGTAGATGCCAAACAGGAGACGACCCAGGACCGATCCCTGTGGGACTCCACTCATGACTGGTCGGCAGTCTGACATGGAGTCTACTACTTTCACACTGTGGGTTCTATATGTGAGCCAATTAGCAATCCATCTAGTGATATAGGGGTTGATGCCTAGTTTGGTGAGTCTATCAATAATTTGTGAGTGGGGAATGGTATAAAAGGCCTTGGCCAGATAGCGGTAGGCTGTATGAAATGCCTTACCCTCATCCACAGCTCTGGTGACTGACTCAAAGAAGTCAACCAGGTTGAGCAGGCATGATCTACATTTCACATAATTTAAACTGTGTGGAATCCAGAGTTTGGAGATTCCCTATATCCTTGTTAACTAGGTCCATGATGATGCGCTCCATAGCATTATATATCAGACTAGTTAGGCTAATGGGGCAATAATTTCCAGGGTCTGTAGTTGCTCCCCCTTTATTGAGCGGGATGACTGTAGCAGTGCGCCATTCTGTAGGGACAAAACCTGAGGTGAGGCTGTGATTGAACAGGGCACACAGGTGTGGTGCCATTTCGCTTTGCAGTTCATGTAGAACACAGCCAGGAATATTGTCAAGTCCCATGCAAGCTGTATTCTTGGCCTTGGACAATGCAGCTTTAACCTGTGCTGCAGTACTGCTGGGTGTCTGGCATTCTTCCAGTATTGTGATTTGTCCTTTAGGGGGGAGAGAGGGGTAAAGTTGGCACTGAATCTGTCAGCCAGTATGTTGGCAATATCTGTTGGCTCAGTATAGGAGGTATCATGGTGCAGTAACTCAGAGCAATATGGATATTGCCATGGATATTCTTGATATAACTGTAGAAGGCTTTGTGGTTGTTTTTAGTGTCTGCCACAATTCTGCCTTCATAGCTAGCTTTAGGGGTATTGATAAGGGATCTCAACCTTTTGTTGAGGCTAATAAGGAAGTTTTTCCGGTCTTGGGACTTCACCTTTTTCTGCAACAGTTTCTTCCTTCTGTTGTAGAGTTTATTAATGGCAGGGGACCACCAGATTGGCTTCCTTTTTTTGGAGGACAGCATCTTGGTTCTGTTGGGTATAGCTAGCTCCATGCATTTCTGTATGTGTTTGTACAGTGCATTGGTGTATGATTCAGCAGTCATGCACCTATTTTCCATTTGCATGGGTGCCATGAAGTTAGCCACCTCTGTTTTTAGGAGCCCAAAGACAGCTTTGGAGAAGTTTTTCATGGTGGTTACCTTTGCTGGTGGTGTGGGTGAGATGTGGATTTCCATGGTAATTAGTTCGTGGTTGGATCTAACCAGGGAGGAAATGACTATTGGTGTTGAGCAATGGTTGCCCATGTTAGTAAAAACCAGGTCAAGGCTGTTGCTTCCTCTAATGGAGGTAAGAATGAGCTGGTCCAGCGCATTGGAATTAATGAATTCCAGGAAGTTTTGGACAAGTGTATTGGTGCATGAGTAGTTTTCCCTGTTGATGGAGGGGTAGTTGAAGTCACCCAGTATGAGAGTATTGGGTTGGACTCTAATAGTTTCCAGGGTGCTTAGGAACATGGAATGAGAGTCTTGAGACATGGTTGGGGACCTGAATCACCATCTTACCCACTGTTAGTCATACCTGAAGTATCTCCAATGCGTTATGCTGAGCTACTAGTCTGTGCATATCCTTTATGAATATGGAGACGCCACCACCTTTGAAGCTTCGGTCCATTTTCTGGGGCTGAAAGATATGGAATAAGTTATAGCCTGGTAGCGCAGGGGTGCTCTCTGCTGCTTTAAACCAGGTCTCTGTTACAGCTCAAATGTCGATGTTCTCCATTTTGAGGAGTGCTTCGAGTGACTGCATCTTGAGATTTAGACTTCTAGCATTGAGCAGCATGACCCTCAGATTGCATTTATTTATAGCTGTTATGGTGGTAATTTGGTCTTTGGGAGACCGCCTAAAAAAGGCACTACAGGGGAGGCAAGAGCTTTAGCCAGTATCCAGAAACCTAGGGGTGACAGATGCAGGTCATCTTTGGCAAAGCATCGAGGTCTGTCAATCATGTCATCCCAAGCAGACAGAGACTGGATCCCCTTAGCATGACACCAGAAACATAGCCAATTGCTGAAGTCAATCATTTTCTGCTTGTACTGCGGTATCATTTTGGGCGATGGTAGGATGCTGCTCAGGGCTAGGGTCAAACCTGCCTGGGCCACATAATCCAAGAGCTCCTCCATGTCTCTTTTCATGTAGTCCAGGGAGGTACCTCTCAGGTCATTCACACCCACATGAACAATGACAGAGTCATACTTGTACTTGTTGTGGAGTGACCTGAGTGCATGTGTTATGTGTCGAATGCTGGCTCCTGACAGACAGCTGACTGTTACCTTCTCCTTATTCAACCTAGTGAGTGGGACATCAGTGTGCCTCACTATCGTGTCACCTATGATTAGTGTATTGGGCAATAGCCTGAGGCCACCAGATAAAATGTTTAAAACTGTACGTGCATTTTTTGTAGCATACTCTAACAGAAACATTGTTTAATCCTGTACGTTTTAGTAGCATACTATGTCTTTTGGTTCCTGTTGTGCTGAACTTGCGGCCCTATGCACCTAGCTTGGAATATATCTTATAATTGGTCATAGTGTCTTACACTGTATTAAGCCAGGAAGTGCAGATTTTGAAAACTATGTGAGGCTGTGACATGACTGACTGATCCAGAGTTGATGCATCTACATTAATAGAGAAGTTTCTGAAATTTGTGTTGTGGTACAGAATCAACTGCATCAGTGAGGTCACTATTTTTTTGTTCTGCATAGCTGTACCAATCAGAACATTTTACTACATTGCATTATCAGTATAATTTGCCATTTGTACTGGAGTATTTTACTACGGTCCATATGTGAATCTGACTCTTCTCCTCCTAATTTCCTTTCCTTCATTTATCTTTCTTTTCCCAGTTACATCAACTGCAATAAACCACTGTTAAGAAATACTCCCCCAAAATTGTGATCTTGCCTCAAGAACATGCATACAGCCTGGATTCTGATAATAACTATTTACATAAACTGTGGCTTATGACTGTTAAGAAATACTCCCCTCAAAACTGTGATCTTCCTGAAGAATGTGAATGCAGCCTGGGTTCTGCTAATAACTATGTATGTTTGTGCTCACTACTTACAAATTAGTTCTGGTATTGGTTTGCTCACTGACTGGGGTGCTATAACATTGGTTTCCTCCTCCTCCTGACAGTAGCATGTTTTGCGACATCCTGAAAGCCCTATAATATTCCTGATGCAAACTCTTTTACCAGAAACAGTTTACCTAGACAAAGATTCTCAACATATCATCTTTATTCAATTACTGATAGAGTATATTAAATACAAAAAAATGACCACATAAAGCCTACAATTAGTTTTATCCTTTCAGTTAAATTAAATTGTATCTGCTACTAGGGCAATTACCTTATTTTTCTAGGTGAATCTAAGTGTTTCTTTTCTTTTATTACATTGTGGAGATAGTTTTTGGTGCTATTCCTGTCACCGGACTGCCTGCCCACTCCGTTCCCCCTTGCTCCATTGCTTTGCTCAGGCTCACTCCACTCCCCTACTCTACCCCCATTCCCATCCACCCCCACTTTCCTTACATGTATATTCTCTACACCACACCTTATCCTACTACCTCACACCAACCACCTTTCTCCTCCAATAACAATTCTCACTGCTTTCCCACTCATACCATAATCTCCTCCCCCCTAGTCTTACTTACTAACTACATCTCTCCTCTCCCTGAAACATCCTGCTCTACTTCTATATTTTTAACCCTACTACATATAAGTAATTCCCCTGCTCCTCACTACTACTCTACTTTTATCTCCTTTAACCCTACTACATATAAGCAGCTCCCCTGCTCCTCACTATCCTCATTCATACTTACTCATACCCATCTTTAAAGTTTCACTTCAAATTTCTGACTCACAGCCCATTTTTCATCATGCTTCATGCATACCTTTACCACATCATACTTTCTTATCAAAAACACCACCCACTGTATCCATCACTCACAATAACAGCAAGACCCTCCACTCACATTTAATCTCTCCATCTCTTTCTAATTTCTCACACTTTTTCAAAATTAACACTTTTCCTAACATCACTCTCTGTCGTCTACTCTGAAGTTAAAAGCATCTGCTATTACAGATTTCTTCACACATTTTATTACTTTCATAGATACACTTCTCCTAGACACGGACATCCATCCCAACCCAGGCCCACCTGTCACTACTCCTCACAACCACTTACTTCACACCTCACCCCCCACTTGACACCCCCCACCCCCTCTCCTAAAACAATAAGTATCTACTCATAAGTATTCAAAGCCTTGTAAATAAGATCACAGAACTGCACTACTGGATTGCTAACACCCCCCCCCATATCCTAACCCTGTCCAAATCCTGGTTAAAACCTCACATCACAAACACCGAAATTTGACCCCCAGGTTACATCTTTTGCACTGACAGAATTAAAAAAGGGGTGGAGGCATTGCCATCCTCAGCTCTGACCAACTTAATCTCTTCCCACCTTCCATTTCTATACCCAGATTCGAGCCTGTTGACCTTATTTTAAACTGCCACCTAAACTTACACAAAAAAACTTGCCATAGTCTCTATCGATATTTTCCCAGGAATCTCTCAAAATGTAACCTACGAAACCATCATCATTGGTGACATAAACATTGATTGGACTAAACTTACAACTATATCTCCTAATTTTAGAATCTGCCTTCATAGCTTCCACCAACTCATCACCTCCCCTACTCACACTAACAAAAAATGCATTGCTGGCCCTACCCTAGACTGAATCCTCACCTCAGATCCCAACCTTTATCACAACCCTGACACACTTCCAAACACTTTAAGCGACCATTTTCCCACCTATATCCAAAGATACTCCCTGCAACCATCCAAAGACCAGCTATATAGAGACGGTCACAAATTTACCAACTTCAATCCAAATACTTTTAACTCTAAAATATTCAGTATAATCTGTTCCTTCCATCATCAACTCCCTCTCAATGAGGCTGGTAAATCATTCAATCAGATCTTCCTAGACATATTAAATTCACTAGCACCTACTAGAAAAGTCAGAATAAAATCTACCTTTGTCCCTTGGCTCACAAAATATACCCATTCTATTATGCATAAAAAAAGATGGTGTCTGGAAAGCCTGGGTCAAAAACAAATCCCCTCCTCTACTTCAAAAGTACAAAGAGTTCAGAAATCTTTCAAAAAACTAGTTAACAAGGATAAGAAGAATTTCTTCTGCACCATCAATCAAACCTGCAGAATAATCCAAACAAATTCTGGACTACCATTAATAAACTTCTTTAACCAACCCTACCACACCCACCCCTTCCCCCAAAGCACTACAACTGAAACTGCCACTCTCCTAAACAAGTACTTCACAGACACAATCCAAAAACAAATGCAAAATAACAATACTTCCTCTACCCCGCCTTCATCTCCCAACAAAACATCTTCCAATAGCTTCTCATTTAAACCAGTTTCTGCATCTTACATCAAATCTCTTTTGCTCAAACTCAAACCTTGCTCCCCCTCTGCTGACAAACTACCGCTTTACTTTGTCAAAATTGCTGCAGAGTCTATTGCCTACCCTGTCTCTATATTTATAAATAGATCCATTAATGAAGCCTGTATCCCTGACATATGGAAATCCTTCTTTACAATCCCACTACATAAAGGCAGCAACTTCAAGGACCCTTCTGACTACAAGGCCCATTGCCATTTTGTCCCCATCTACAAAATTCTTGAGAAATGCATACACACCCAGTTACGCAAACATCTGATAGACAACAGCCTGCTAACCTCCACCCAACATGGTTTCAGGCCCCACCAGAGTACATCCACTGCATTACTTTCTTTTGCCCAAACGGTAGCTGAGGCCTAGATGCAGCATTTCCTGCTTATTCCTTGATCTCTCAAATGCTTTTGATATTGTTTCTCACTCTAAACTTCTAAATAAACTCTCAGACCTCAAACTCTCCTGCTCCTCAGTAAAATGGTTATCCAGCTACCTCTCCAATATCCAACAATTTGTTCATTGGCAAACTGTCTTCTCATCCTTCTTTCGAGTCAACACAGGAGTTCCTCAGGGATCAATCCTGGGCCCCCCTCTTGTCCAACATCTTCACAAACAATCTATGTTCTGCTTGCAAACTCTGTACACTATTGCAATACGCTAATTATTCCACACATCTCCACCACCCATAGTATTCCTAACCTCTTAACACTCACCCAGGATACCTTCTCATCTGTAGAAACATGGCTCTCTGATAATCAGCTAGCAATAAATCCTAATAAAACAAAACACCTCAAATCCTCCTTTGTCATCACCTCCCTCAACAATACTATCATTAAAGGTGAACTTCATACCACATTACTTGGCACCATAATTGACAATGAACTAAAATTCCAACTACACATCCAACAATGTTTAAAAAAAAACTTGGACTAGTTTACAGAAATCAGAAATTCCTTACACCTACCTCTAAACCTTCTCTGGGTCAGTCACTCATCTTACCTTGTGTACTTTACGCTGCCCCTATCCTTACAAACAATCAATCGACTCTATTGTCCAAACTTGACCAAACATACAATAAAATTGTCATATTTGCCATAAACCTTACAACTCTCATCACTGTCTTACTTTAAAGAAACTTCAATGGCCTGAATTCTCTCAAATATTACTTATTCAATTATGTATCACACATTCTATTCTCTACAATCCCTTTTCCTGCCCTTTCATCTCCAGCCCAGTATCTTACTACATCCTCTTCCAACATCTCCACATGACTGACAAATGTCTTCTTGACATATAAATCCAAATAGAACATTGGAATGCCCCTTCACAAGTGCTCAGTAGCACATGTTTGGAACACTACCCCCCCTTAACATAAGATATACCTCTCACCTACACAAGTTTAAAAGAGAGTTAAAGCACTATTTCCTAAATACCTGATCCTGCTCATGCCAGAGCCCCTACTTGACATCTCCGTAGTCTCTACCTCCCCTCCTTTTGTCTTGCTTCCTCTTCAGTTCTATTTTGAATGATCTCCTGCTCTTTCTCTTACTCGTACTCCTCACTTTTTCTACATCTGACATGTAATATAATGCTTCAACATTTTTGCATCATATGGATGGAATTTATAGCTTTAAAATATTACCTTCTTACTGCTATACCACTGCTATCTCTTTTTCCTGTTTTTTTTTTTTTGGTTAAATAACTGGTTTTACTTTTTTACACTGTATATTTTTGTAATGGGAAATTTCACTGGATTATTGTGTTAATGTGTTTTTAATATATAGACCGAACCTTGTCTCATCAGACTATGGGAATGTACTTTGGACAATTATGCTATTGTATTTTTATTGTATGTTTGTATGTACATTGGAGCTTTTCTCTTTGGTTCTCCAATAAAAATGGGCCCTTGGCTCAGTTGGACCAACCCGGTTAACAAATGACAAATAAATAAATAAATAAATATGGAAAGGAGGTATAATATGGAATTTGGGAGCAAAAACTTGTTCAGTTGTAGCAATTTTATATGCAGTGATAATACTGAAGTATTCCTTAGTCAGATTAAGTAGCGTAACAGTAATAGATTTTAGGTGGAATCATAGAGTTTATACACTTATAGCATGTTATGCTCCTGTTTTATATAAAGACAGAGAAAAATTGTGTCAGGAAATATTTATGCAATAGTGAACATGGATATGATATTGACAGGTGGCTTTAATTGCGATATTAGGAATACAAGACAAAAAGATAGAACATGTAAGAAAATAATGAGAGAAAGATTATAAAATGTGGGAGATAAGTTTGGGCGAATACAAATATATATATATATATATATATATATATATATATATATATATTAGCTGCGGTGGTGGTGCTGCAGTAGCATTGTCGCCTCACAGTAAGACGTTGTCCTGTTCGATTCTCAGCTAAAGCGTCTTCTGTGTGGAGACATACGTGAATGGGTGTACCTTTGCAGCCTGGCAAGTTGGTAATGAAACATCTACTGCCAATCATTAGCAGACCGGAGTTCCGCTGTGGCGACCAACCGATAGCCGAAGATACAACATATATATATATATATATATATATATATATATATATATATATACATATATATATCTAATAATCTCGAATTACTGAAATCCTGAATTTCAGTAACACAAGACTATAAAGTCGAACCATTCACAATACCAAAATCCACAATCCCGAATCACACAATCCTGAACATACATGCACCATACACCACATAACACACACACACCATTCCACCCACAGCACACAAACCACACAACTACACTGCATATAAGCAGGGGGACAAGCCTCCCTGCATCCTCCATGTGGGAGTCTGTGCTTCCCACATCCCCCCTACTTATATATACCAACTCCGAGGTCGCACATAACATAAAAAAAAAACCTCACATGACACCATCCTCCAGTCGCTCGCACATAAATACACATCACACATACACAAACACTAACAAATCCGACACCCACACTCACACTTACACCTCCCTACCATTACCCACACATACAATGTATAAAAACACACACAAACACTCACTCACCTGCAATCTCAGGCACCATAACACTACACGCGACGTACTGGAAATGCATAAGTGAAGATTCAAGATATTCAAATTCGCTCTTATGCACTTTCAGCATTCTGGTTTTCACCTTCATGGTCTCGGGTTACTGAAATTCGGGATTTCAGTTATTCGAGATTATGTAGTGTAACTATATATATATATATATATATACATATATATATATATATATAGGTGTACTTTCCTACAATGAAAATTCACTTTTTTTGAAATGGGAAAGTACATTCCCACTTAAGCAAAAGTGCACTTTAACGAAAGTGCAGTTTTGCTTAAGCTAACTAGACCGAACCTACCACACCATAATGGAGGACATTGAAAAATGGGCTATGTCCTCCACTGTGGTCTAGCGGTTTTGCCAAAGTGCACTTTCGTGAAAGTGCACTTTGTACTTTACTTTTGAGTAGTGAACTTTCGTCCTTCAAAAGTACACCCATATATATATATATATATATATATATATATATATATAGATAGATAGATATAGAAGGGGTAATATTAGAACAGCGATTGATTATTTTTTGGTATCTGCAAGTATAACTATAATAAAAGAAGATGCAGTGGAAACAGGGTTTTTAGATCATTTAGCAATTTGGATTGAGATAGATGAAAATAAAGAACAAATGAAAATAAGAAATGGAATCAAAAGGATACATTTTAGAATTATAGAAAGATCATGTGATTATGAGGGAATTTTATATCAATTGGTCAGAATGGTGGATGGTGTTTAAATAAAAATAAAAAAAAAGATATACTTACACTGGGAATTTAAGACACAGCAAAAAAAGAAGAGTATAAAGAAATGTATAAAAATATATATGATATTTTAGAAAGAAATTATACAGCTTGTTATACACAAGCAGAAGAGATATATAACCGAACTCAGGAAATAATTAAAGAGCTGCTATATAAGCTGTGAAGATATGTGAAGGCTGCCAGCCTACATAGCTAGAATTTTGTAGATAATTCTATGTCTTGATAAATATTAATAAAAGCCATAGGAAAACTTATTAAATGTTGAACGTCAAAAATGTAACAACAGTGCACTCTGCTGAAGAAAGCTGATAAGTCAAGCCTTGTATGACTGTTTGATCTCATACTCGGATCCATGGTGTCTGAACCAGCAGATTATTTCTATTGTTATGAGACCAGAGTTAATTGCTAGATATAATGTCTTTAATTACTGTGGTTTCCTGACCAGGTGCAAGCTTACTAAGAAATGTAAATATAGAGTTTCTGTTAGCCTGGAAAACCGGACAATTGTTAAGAATGATGTAATCTAAAATGAGTCAGCAGGATGTATTATCAATTTAAAGGAATTTCTCAGAGATAGAGAGAGAGAGCATTTTGGATTTTGTCTAAAGCTGACAACAATTCACCAGTAATCTGCTTTTTGCTCTATATGTAATTTTATTTATAACTGTGATTGCTCTTAGGAAAAGATAGAAAATAGTAAGTTTAGTCTAGTTGTTTTCTATATTTATGTCAGAAATATTCTACAGTATTATTTTAAACATTTTCCTGTGATATCTGAACTCTTGACTAGCACTGTGTAGTAAAAAGTACTGTTGTGTGTTTTTTTATTATTTATTATTAAATATTTTTAAACCTTTCAACTGTGGCTGTTTTATGCATAGATAATTTAAGCTCTAGACTACATTGCATGTATATAGAGATACTGGCCAAGCCACTCCAATAGCTTTAGCCCTGGGTCACACTTACTATTTGGATAATAATATTACACAGTAATAATTGGACACCCTTTGGTAAGGGCCTTTTTAGGAGCTGATATTAGTGGTTGGTGTCAGCTGGTACTACCTTATAGACTGGCAGGAAGGGGGCATAGCTGGAGAACCTGTGCCAGCCTTCCCCAGGAGTGTCTGTGTGTTTGTATATAACTCATATCTTAAAGAGAGAGTACATGTGTGTGTGTGTGTGTGTGTGTGTGTGTGTGTGTGTGTGTGTGTGTGTGTGTGTGTGTGTGTGTGTGTGTGTGTCTGTGTGTGTGTGTGTGTGTGTGTGTGTGTGTCAGCTACTTGGTCAGGGACATGAAGCACTAGCTGGACAGAGACGGTGCTAGAGGTTTTAGCTTGACCACTAGGCTGAGACCTGTACCCTATAGCTGTGCCAGTGTGGAGTCTTATTGGGGATCTGCAGAGAAAGGGAGAAACCAGCCCCAGACTGACTGTGATCTCTGTGTGCTCTTAAGGGAAATTGTACTTTAATGTGAGTGTATTTATCTTTCCCAATGTGGACACCCCTCACTGGTGTTAGAGGTGAGAATTGAGGCTCCTTGATTACTGGCCCAATGCCACAGGCATCACATATTAATTGGTGATAGTGTTGGGATATCCACACCACATATTAACTGGTTGGCATTTGGCTTGTAGTGGTGTGGATGGTGAATTCCTGTAGCTTGTGTACAGTGATCACTGAAGGTGGTTTTCTACTCTAAATCAGCCACGTACTGAATATTCAGAGTTCAGATCACAATTGTTTTATTTCTTTTGTTAGCTTAATTAGTCAGGGAGAGCAGGCAAGCATGTCAGCAGAGGAGTATGGCAAGCTGTCAAGGAGCCAGTTGGCTGAGATGTGCCAGGCTAAGGGACTGGTGCATGGAAACCTGACTAAGGCAGACTTGATTGCAGCTTTGGTCACAGCTGCATCAGAAAACAGCAATCAGTAGGGCAATCAGACTGGCCGTGGAGCTGTACAACACTCAGAGAATAAACAGCTCAACCTTTCTGCAGAGGACTTAAAATCCATCTAGAGTTAAACAGACTTGAGTTGGAGGCCAGGCATTTGGAAACAGAAGCATCAGAAAGACTGAGACGTCTACAGGCTGAGGAGAATGAGAAACTGCTATGCCTGGGAGCTGAGGAGAAGGAAAGGCAGAGGCCACATGAAAAGGAGATGCTGACTCTTCACCAAAGTCATGGAGGTAATGGAGAAGGGAGTAACTGGACCCCAGAAGCCAAAAAGGTCAGTAAATTTCTTCCGCAGTTTACAGAGGGGGATAATTTTGATAGTTCATACATATGTTTGACAGGGTATGTAAACAGTATGATGCTGACCAAAGGCTCTGGGTATGGTTCCTGACCCTCTTACTCCATGGTAAAGCTGTAACTGTGTTATCTAAACTTTCTGATCATGAATATTTTGATTATACTGCTGTTAAGAATTGTTTGTTAGAATTTTTTAAGCTAAGACCTGAAACTTATAGGAAAAAGTATCGTGAGCATAGATGCAAGGCAGATAAAGGAGTGCATGAATATGTTGATGAACTGAGCACTTATTTTCATAGGTGAGTGAGTGGATGTCAGGTCACCACTTTTGAAGGGCTGGGAGACATTTTATTGAGGGAACAAGCCCTTAGCACTTTGCCTGAGGACAAGAGGATCTAGTTAGCTGATAGACAATGTGCTACTTCAGATGAGTAGGGTAAGAAGGGAGACCTATACTAGCAAGTAGGGTATCCCTGCACAGGAAAAGGACCCCCCAGTGCTGCTCATGGGTCTAAAGGAACACATGGTGGGCAGCCCAGACTGCCCCAACAGAACCTGCCAGTAGTAGGGGAAGCCACTAGTCCAGGCACAGGTCCAGGACCTAGGGTTAAATGTTTTGAATGCAACCAGCGGGGCCATGTGGCATATAGCTGTCCACGGAGGCAAGGTGGGGAACAAAGGTTGAGAGAGAGCCAGTAAGTTGGAAAGACAAAATGCCACTAGTAGGTTGTCTTGAGACAACAAGAGTACCAAACTACCATCCTGCAGATGTCCTGATAGGGAAGGATTCTGATGAGGCAGTACCATGTGTTTATGCAGTTACACGCAGTCAGGCTTCAAGACATGCATGTGGGTCTGGTAGCCTGGGGAAGACCCAGACAGACCACATACTTGCAGCCAGGACTGGTGAGGTGGTTACTTCTGGGAGGGAGCTACTCTGTAGCAGTGAGACTGAAGGTGAGCCACAGCTGCTTGTGAGTACTGATCTACTCTTGGACAGAGTGACTGCAAAGAAAGAGGTGAGTAGTAGTACCCAGGCTGACAGTGAGGCACTGCTGTCAGAGGACACAAGACTTCCTGTGGAAGGGGAGCTGGGAAGGGTTACAAAGAGAGCGTTAAGACAGGCTTAGCTCTCAGACCCTACATTACAAGGCCTGAGGCAGGAAGCTAGTGAGGCACCTGATTCTCAAGGGAAGGGGGAATCTGTATACTGGAACAAAGGGTTACTGTATAGAGAGTGGACCCCTGAGGGAGGGCTAGAAGGTGAGAGGATACAGTAGTTGGTAGTGCCTAGAACCTACTGTCTGGCGCTTCTAGCCATAGCCCATGATATTCCCTATGCAGGTCATATGGGCATAAAACATACAAAGAGACGTATTATGCAGAACTTCTATTAGCCTGGAATTTTCAGAGATATAGCAGGGTACTGCAGGAACTGTGAGCAGTGCCAAAAGATAAGCAAGGCAGGTGGCAAGGTGAGCACTCCTTTGATGCCTTTGCCTGTGATTGAGGAGCCATTTCAGAGGGTAGCTATGTATATTGTGGGGCCTCTGAGTACCCCCAAGTTCCACAGGGAAAAGTATATCCTAGTGGTAGTAGATTATGCTACATGATACTCTGAGGCAGTGGCTTTGCCCCTCATTGAGGCAGAAAAGGCGGCAAATGCTTTGTTAGACATTTTCAGCAGGGTAGGTTTCCCAAAAGAAATACAGACTGACAAAGGTGTCAATTTCATGTCAGACCTGCTGGCTTGTCTGTGGAAGTACTGTGGAGTAAAGCACTTGAAGACCACCCCCTACCATACCCAGATTAATGGTCTTGTTGAGAGGTTAAACTCTACAATCAAGTCCATGCTCCTGGCATTTGCAGACTAGTTTAAGAGGGAGTGGGACAAATATTTGCCCCATCTGTTGTTTGCTTACAGAAAGGTTCCCCAAGAATCCACAGGTTTTTCACCCTTTGAGTTGCTGTATGGGCTTAGGGTGAGAGGACCTTTTGATTTAATTCATGATGAGTGGAAAGGTGAGTGTCAATCTCACAAGGAGTCTGTTGTGGCATATGTCCTAAGCCTCAGGACAAGGCTCAGGGAACTCATGGGCTTGGCCCAGGAGAACTTGGCAGAAGCCCAACAGCAGAAAAGGTCTGGTATGACAGGAAAGTTTGAGCTAGAGAGTATGCTGTAGGGCAACAGGTAATGGTTCTCATTCCTGTCAGACACAACAAGCTGCAAGCAGCTTGGGAGGGAACATTACAAGGTGGTAAGAAAGGTAAGTGATGTTAACTACATGGTAGAACTGCTAGGCAGGAGGCAGAAGCACAAATTGTACCATGCTAACATGATGAAACTTTACCATGATAGGGAGGCCCTTGTGCTGAGTATTTGCAGTGGATTGCAGAAGAAGTCTGAGTGAAATTTGATGATTGATCTCCCCAGTGAAGCTAGAACTGACACCTCAGTGGAAGGGGTAGTAATGTCCCAGCAGTTATCTCTTACCCAGGTTTGAGAAATCTGAGCAGTGTTACAGGAGTTTGGGGGACATGTTCACTGGGAAACCAGGGTGTACCCACCTGGTGCAACACCAGGTGGAGACAGGACCCCAAAGACCTATTAAGCAGATCCCTTATATGGTGCCTGAGAAAGTCAAACAGACTTTGAGGGAGGAGATACATGAGATATTGGAACTAGGGGTAATTCAAGAATCCAACCATCCCTGGGCATCCCCTGTGGTGCTGATGCCAAAGAAGGATGGCAGCACCAGGTGCTGTGTGAACTAGAGGGAATTAAATAGTCACACAGAGTCAGATGCTTACCCCATGCCTAGGACAGATGAGGCCCTAGAGCAGCTGGGTGGGGCTAAGTATCTTACAACCATTGATCTTACCAAGGGTTACTGGAAGGTGCCCTTGACTCCCAGAGCTAGAGAGAAGTTAGCCTCTGTGACTCTTTTTGGCTTGTATAAGTTCACAAAGATGCCCTTTGGGATGTACAATGCCTCAGCAGCTTTCCAGAGGCTAGTAGATTATATCTAGCAGGAGCAGGATGGTTTATCCTTGCTTACCTAGATGATATTGCCATCTACAGCCATTCCTGGCAAGAGCACCTTCAACATGTCAGGGAGGTGCTGGGCAGACTACAGAGGGCAGGATTGACCATTAAGTCCAGCAAATGTCAAGTGGGTATGGCAGAGGTCTCCTACCTGGGACATAGAGTGGGGAGTGGTAAGATCAGGCCAGACCCTGCCAATGTAGAAGCCATTCAGGCATGGCCTGCACCTGTTGCCAAAAAGCAGGTGAGAGCATTCTTAGGGACTGCAGGTTACTACAGAAAGTTCATCCCCAGTTGTAGTACCATACCTGCTTCCCTCACAGACCTGACAAGGAAGAACAGGTCAGATAAGGTAGTGTGGACCACAGCATGTGAGCAGGAATTCCAGAAGCTTAAAGAAGCTTTGGGAGGACCCCCTGTGTTAGCCAGTCCACAGTACAGCAAAGAATTTGTTGTGCAGGTGGATGCTTTTAACCATGGGGTGGGGGTTGTACTTAGCTAGATTTCTTCAGAGGAAGAAGAGCACCCAGTGGTTTATCTCAGTCATAGGCTCCAACCCAGGGAGGAATACTATGCAGCTGTAGAAAAAAACATGTATGGCTACAGTGTGGGCACTGCAGAAACTTTAGCCTTATCTGTATGGAAGACAATTCACTGTAGTGACACATCACAACCCCCTAACATGGTTAAACACAGCCAGACATCAAAATGCCAAGTTGCTAAAATGAAGCCTAGGGCTGCAGGCATATGGTATGTCAGTACAGCACCACAGTGGGAGTAGCAATGACAACGCAGATGGGCTCTCAAGACAGGAAATAGGGTAAGGTATATTCAGATAGACCTAACTCTCTCAAGCAATGTTTCACAAGGGACACCTGAAAAACTAGTTTTAGTTCTCATGGGGGGTGGGGGGGGGTGAAGATATCTGAAGGCAGCCAGCCTAGCTAGATAGAATTTTGTAGATAATTCTATGTCTTGGTAAATATTAATAAAAGCCATGGGAAAACTGTATTAAATATTGAACGTCAAAAATGTAACAACTGTGCACTCTGCTGGAAGAAAGCTAAGTCAAGCCTTGTATGACTGTTTGATTTCAAACTCGGAGCCGTGGTGTCTGAACCAGCAGACTCTATTGTTTTGAGACCAGAGTTAATTGCTAGATTTTACACATACAATGTCTTTAATTACTGTGGTTTATTGACCAGGTGCAAGCTTACTAAGAAATGTAAATGTAGAGTTTCTGTTAGCCTGGGAAACCAGAGCATTGTTAAGAATAATGAAATCTAAAATGAGTCAGCAGGATGTATTATCAATTTAAAGGACTTTCTCAGAGATAGAGAGAGAGCATTTTGGATTTTGTCTAAAACTGACAACAACTCACCAGTAATCTGCTTTTGCTCTATATGTAAGTTTATTTAGAACTGTGATTGCCCTTAGGAAAAGATAGAATTAGTAAGTTTAGTCTGGCTGTTTTCTATATCTATGTCAGAACTATTCTACAGTATTATTTTAAGCATTTCCCTGTGATGTCTGAACTCGTGAATAGCACTGTGTAGTAAGATGTATTGTCTTTTGTTTTTTTTTTTATTTTTTATTAAATATTTTTAAACCTTTCAACTGTAGCTGTTTGGTGAGATAATTTAAGCTCTAGAGTACATTGCATGTATATAGTGATACTGGCCAAGCCACTCCAATAGCTTTAGCCATGGGTGGCACTTACTATTTGGATAATAATATTGCACAGTAATAATTAGACACAGTTTGGTAAGGGCCTTTTTGGTAGCTGGTATTAGTGGTTGGTGGCAGCTGGTACTACATTATAGACTGTCAGGAAGGGGCATAGCTGGAGAACCTGTGCAGCCTTCCCCAGGAGTATATGTGTGTTTGTATATAACTCATATCTTAAAGAGTGGGTGTGTTTGTCAACTACTTGGGCAGGGACACGAAGCACTGGTTGGACACAGAGGGTGCTGGAGGTTTAAGCTTGACCACTAGGTTGAGATCTGTACCCTATAGCTGTGCCAGTGCAGAGTCTTATTGGGGATCTGGAGAGAAAGGGAGAAACCAGCCCCAGACTGACTGTGATCTCTGTGTGCTCTTAAGGGAAACTGTACTTTACTGTGAGTGTATTTGTTATCCTTCCCAATGTGGATGCCCCTCGTTGGTGTTAGAGGTGAGGATTGAGGCTCCTTGATTACTGGGCCAGTGCCACTGGCGTCATATAAGCAAAGACATTTTACAAGGTAAAAAGGAAGAAGTGTTGCCATATTAAAGTAAGGTGGTAAAAGAAAATAGTGGAGTTATGAGGGAGATGAAAAATAAAGAGGAATTCCTTGAGACACAACAGGGAGAATTATGAACATTGTACTATAGCATGTTATATAAACGGTAAGGAAAGATAGTTTGAACAGGAAACAGACTGAGATGTTAAACAGTTTACAGAGGAAACAAAGAAATTGAAAAACAAATTATTATCACAGAATTAGAAAGAGTGATTAATAAAGTAAATTTGTATTCGGCAGCAGGACCAGATGGTATAGAATATCTGATTTATATGTACATAATGGCAAAAAGAGATATTAATTCAGGTATTTAAGGAATAGTTGAATGAAAGAATTTGTTATACACAATTATGTAGTAGAATTATCAGGTTCATAAAGAAAAAAGGGAGAAATATTATATAAATAAGCTGAGACCTGTAGTTTTGAATAATGTTGATTGTAAGAATTTTATGAAATTTTGCAAAGATGACTAGAATATAAGATGGGAAAGATACTGAAAGAAAATGTATATTGGATTAAAGGCAAAGGGTGTCAGGAATTATTGATGTTTTTTAGGGAAATAGTGGACCATACTGGAATGAGACAGAATACAACAAAACTAGTGGTTGGAGATATAAATAAAACATTTGACATGATAGACCATGATATATTATGGAAACTAATGGAATGTTCACAAAAAAAAAAAAAAAAAAACACACAGGCCAGAACACATAGGCATAAGGTGCCTAAAAATAAATATATGTTAATAGAACATAAATAGGCAAAACAGACCGGTTTCGGCCCAAAAGTTATTAAGCCTTCCTCAGTGTTCCGTTCTCACAGCACTGTGCGAGGCGTAGTACAGCTAAAAGGACAGCTTAACACTTTAATAAAATCCAATAAGCGAAAGAATCGGGGTTTTTTGTAGCTTTACTGATATTTCTTAACTATAATACTTTTTTGTAAAAGAGAGATGTGAATGCCAGGGCCTGGGAAGACAAGATCTTGACTGCACTTCATGAGGGCTAGAAAGAAAGCTGCTTCCTGACTGAGTTACATCACTTCCTGAGGCTTGCTATAATGCTGTATAACAAGTTAATCTAACTGTTATAAATAAAAGGCCACTAGATGGCAGCAACAGATCAAAAATGCTCAAACTGTACAACTATGATATAAACTGCCTGAATTGCTGTGAGGGGCAGAATACTCCCTGCCTGGCATATTACGGGGTGCCACTACACTCGCTAATATTACTACACACAATAACACATTTTAACTATTTTCATAAACAAGAACTAAAATGTCCGAGTCTGGCTTCAAATAAACTTTAGCAGTTCCTTGTTTGATAACTCTTACTTCCACCTTTCTCACTTTACCATCTCTGCTTGGCAACCTGTCAATGATAAGTCCCACAGACCATTCATTCCTGCATTTTTGACTGTCCTTCATTAACACAAATCACCTATTTTAACATTTGGATAGTCTCAAGTCCACTTTCTGCGACTTTGTAAGGTGGACAAGTATTCCCTTTTCCATCTTTCCCAGAAGGTATCAGCGAAACTCTGAACTTGCTTCCATTGTTTTACATGAAGGCCTTCTGTTTCAAAGTTACCAGAAGGAGCCAAAAAAGAGTTTGTCTTTTGAGTCAAAAGCATGGCAGGTGTAAGAACCTCAGTATTATCTGGATCGTTTGACACTGGTACTAAAGGTCTTGCATTCATAATAGCCGTAACTCCCGCCATAAAGGTACTTAAACTCTCATGGGTCAGGTGAGTAGGCTTATCTTGGAGTAACACTGCATCCAAGATGCATCTAGCTATACCTATTTAGTCTTTCCCAACAACCACCCATATGATATGAGTGCGGAGGATTGAAGACCCATGTGCATCCTTTGTCTTGTAGATAATCTCGTACTGTTGTATCACCTGCACAAATATTCAGTTCCCTACAAGCTCCCACAAAGTTTGTCCCTCTATCAAAGTGAAGTAACTTTGCTGGGCCACGGACTGAAAAGAATCTTCTCACGGCATTAATAAAACTGGAAGCTGACATAGATTCATTCAGTTCTATATGTACAGCTCGTGTAGACAGACATGTAAAAAGTACTGCCCAGCATTTGTTGTCAGCACTACCTCCTTTAGCACGGTGGGTTACCACTGTCCACGGGCCAAAAACATCAATACCCAAGCTAGTGAATGGTGGTTCAGGAGTCACTCTATCTTCTGGTAAATCTGCCATATTTTGACTTTCTAATCCCCTTCTCAGTTTATGACAGATAACACATGTGTGAATAACTGCAGACGTCAGGAATTTACCAACAAGGATCTAGAAACCTGCAGCTCTGATTGCACCTTCTGTTATGTGATGTCCTTGATGAGTCACTTGGTTATGGTAATATTTCACAATCAGTGTAGCAATGTGATGATTGTGGGGGATGATAATTGGTTGCTTCTCTTGTTCAGTCAATGTTGCAAAGGACAAGTGTCCACCAACTCTCAGTAGTCCATCTTGATCTATAACAGTACTAAACTTCTTGAGAAGACTTTGTTTTGGGAATGCCTTTTGCTCTTTTACACAGTCATATTCCTTTTTGAAGTGTTTGTGCTGAACAGAAGAGATGATCATATTCTTTGCTTGTGAAAGTTCATCTAAGCTAACTTGAGGATGAAAACTTTTCCAGCCTCTAAGTAGAGAGCTATTTGATTTTCTCTGAAAACTTTTGGCAATATGAATGTCTGGATATAGTTTCAACTAGTGTCTTCCAGTTTGACATTCTTTCAAAACAATGTGAATGAATAGTGTAATCAAAGACTCTAGTGCTAAAGCTTGCAACTGTTGGTTTAATTTCAGGATCAGCTTCAGGCTCTATGAGAGGATAACCAGTAGCCATGTCATTTGAATTGTCTTGAACTGGCTGGTAAAGAAACAAAGGGTCTGAGAACCATATAGTGTTCTGAAGGCAGGCTGTCTGTGTAAGCCTTGTAGCATAATCAGCAGGGTTTTGCTCTGTGGGTACATAGAACCACTGATCAGGATGAGTTACTTGTCTGATTCTATTTATTCGGTTAGAGACATACAGAAAGAATCTTCTAGAGGTATTGCAGATGTACTCCAGGACGGTTTTACTGTCTGTAAAGAATTTCACAACATCCAGTTCCAGGTCTATTTCATCTCTGATTAGCTCATGCAGTTCTACTGCTAATACAGTTGCACATGGCTCCAAACGTGGGATTGTATTCACTGGTCTAGTGCTTAACTTAGACTTTCCCATAATGAATCCAATGTGACATACACTTACTGCATCAGTTGTTTTCAAGGAGGCTACTGCACCTATAGCTGTGATGGATGCATCTGAAAAAATATACAGTTCCTTTTTACAGGCTACTGTTAGTGAAACAGGCCCATAACATCTGGGTATCTTTAAGCCTTTCAAAGCCTGCAAAGACTCCTTCCACTGAATCCACTCATGCAGTATGTCTTGTGGGAGTAATGCATCCCATTCCCATTTCCCAGACGACTAAGGCCTTACCTTTTATAGTCGCTGGTGCAACAAACCCAAGGGGATCATAAAGGCTGTTCACGGTAGCTAAGATTCCTCTTCTGGTGAAGGGCCTTTCCTCTGAAGAGACCTAAAAAACAAAGCTGTCTGTTTCTAGATCCCAGCCTAGTCCTAAACTTTTCTGAAGAGGAAGGGAGTCTGTACCCAGACAAAGATCTTTAAGGTCCTTAGCTCTATCTTCTGCAGGAACGGCTTCCATGACCTGTTTGCTGTTAGAAGCAACCTTATGAAGCCGCAGATTGGATTCTGCCAGCATCTGCTTTGTTTTGTTGAGAATGTCAATTGCTATCGCAGGAGTGCTAGCAGATGCAAGTCCATCATCTACACAGAAATGTCTCAGCACAAAGTGTTTGGCATCTTGTCCATAATATTCAGCTCCTTTTAGGGCAGCTTTACACATACAGTATACAGCCATAGCAGGAGAGGCACTGTTGCCGCAGACATGTACTCTCATTCTGTACTCTACTTCTTTGTCTATGTCCTGATCTTTGTACCAGAGAAAACGTAAATAATCTCGGTGGTCCTCTCTCACCAGAAAACAGTAAAACATCTGCTGCACATCAGCTGTGAAGGTTATGGGCACTTTTCTAAAGCACATGAGGACCCCTAGTAGAGTATTGTTTAGATCAGGACCACTTAACAGTACCTTATTTAAAGAAATACCCTCACATTCTGCATTGGAATCAAACATAACTCTTATTTGATCAAGTTTGTGTGGGTGGTAAACACCAAACATTGGCAGATACCAGTGTTCTTTACCTTGATCCATTGGTCCTGCAATTTCAGTGTAATCATTATCCAGTAACCTGTTGATGAATACTATGAAATCTCTCTTTACCTTTGCCTTTTTTTGTAAGGTTCTACGAAGAGAGTTCAGGCGTTTCATGGCTTGTTCTCTATTACAAGGTAAACGATACCTGGGTGTGCAAAATGGCAGAGGGGCACCCAACTGTTATTATCATCCTGGTAAGTCTCTCTGTCCATGATCCGGAGAAAGGCTTGATCTTCTATGGACAGAGCTTGTTTATTATCGTCCTTTGATTTCTGGAACACTGAAACCCCTAGATTGTCAGTTTCTATGTTAAAGCTGGTATCTTCTTTGCTGTGTGAAGAAGAGTCCCAAAACCAAGTTAAATTATCAAATCTTTCTTTAACATTAAAATTGTTCTGGCTTGGACTGAAAAAGGATGTGCGGCCATTTGTTAACACAGACGTCTTGAAGGAACTGATGCTGTTTGGCTGGTGAGCTGATCCAAGGCAAACTTCTCCTACAATGACCCACCCCAAGTCTAGTCTCTGAGCATAATGGGCTTTGACCAGTCCATTAATTTGCTCATGCACTTCCAAGAAGCAAAATGAAAGAAGCACCAGAATTAATGGCTAGAATGAGGTGAGCAATTGGGCGGAGGTGAGGGTGATGATAAGCCATCTTTGGAAAAGGAATTTCTGACTTGTCATCAGGTATCATATCACACTCTATCAGTGTAGGTAATAGGAATCGCTTTTCCTTATCAAAGATTTCAATAACAAAGTCTATGGCTCTTCTGTCTGCAGTTGTCATAATGCCTGAGCATGTCTTTAGAGTATAGGGAGCTGCAGTTGTTTTAATGTTAAAGATATCAAAAAAGTCTGACCTTGCAAGTGATTTGTTGCTCTGCTCATCAAGAACTGCATAAATCTTCACTGCTTTGTCTCTTTTCCCGGTGGGATACACAGTGACTAAACAGATTTTAGAACATGACCGTGGATTTTTACCTTGGCCACAGATTTCAGTGCACTTAGACATCACTGAAGAAGGGGAATCCTCTTTTTGCTCCCTGACCTGATCTTTCCTGGCTTCTACCATCCTTGCTGGTTGTGGAGGTGGATAAGGGTGTAAGGCCGCTATGTGTTTCTCACTGGCACATTCTGTGCACTAGACTGATATTTTACAGTCTTTAGCTATATGCTTAGTAGAGTCACAGCACTTGAAATAGATGCCATTTTGTTTAAGAAAGGACATTCTCTCCTCAATAGGTTTACCTCTAAACCCTTTGCATCTTTGCAGAGGATGAGGCTTTAAGTGAATTGGGCATTGCCTATCAGGACTTTCTATAAGGCTCACTTGCTGCTGTCTTGACAGTTTGTGGCCCTTGAAGGTACAACTGTTTTGTGTGTGAACACAGCAGTATTACCATGAGGTCTGGAAGGCTTTTCTGGTCTGGATGGCAGATTACTGCTGCTAATGAAGGCAAAGCTGGGGTCGCGCCTAATCTTTGCTTGTTGCTGAACGAACCTAGAAAATACAAAGAAAGGGGGAAAAGCTACTTCATTTTCCTCTTTGTATTTAGCTCCAACAGATGCCCACTTTTGTTGCAAGGTATACAGTAGTTTCTCCACTATTGGATTAATACCATGAGCAGTGTCTCAGTATGAAAGGCCTGTCAAATAGCCCTCCTTTTAGTACACTCTATTTATAGAAGAAGATCATCCAGTTGTTGTAATTTTGTATTGTCTTTATTGCTCAACTTGGGGAAGGTTTCAAGCTTTTTCAGTAGAGCATCTTCAATTGCTTCAGGTGAACCATACCTTTCTTCTAGCCTCTGCCATGCCATGTTAAGTCCTGCCAAAGGGTTAAATAAGTGTACCCTATGCATGCTTTTTGTGTGCTCTGCTGACTCTTTGCCCAACCATTTTATCATTAAGTCAAGCATTTCTGCAGCTGCCAAATTTAAGTCTCTAGTTGCACTCAGAAAGGAGGGCTTCCATGCCCAATAGGTTTCTGGACAGTCATCAAACTTGATAAAACCTGAGTTAAACATTTTTTTGCAGATAAGATACTTTGTGACATCTTGTATGTTTTGGTGTTCAGGCATGTAATCTTTAGGCTGTGGTAGTGGGAGTCCTGGATTTCCATTTCTAAGGAGCTCTGAAGGTTGTTCTTTTGTTGGTTTGACACTGCTGACATCACAAGACCAATGGGGCATACCCGGGACATCTGCTGTCTTTGAGCTGGATTCTCCTTGCATAATCTTAGATGACTGCTGGCTTGCATGCATACTAGTAAGTTTCTAGACGTACTCACTTGTAGGTTCAGCAGAGGAGAGAGGTTTCTCTGGGACTTCTGGTCCTAAGTGAGTTATCTTGCTTACTGATGAATCTGCTTCCAGGTAAGCAGCGGCTTCTGTATATGTAGGTTAGCTTCCAATTCTGCCTTTTGTCGCATCATAATGGCTTCTTTTTCAACAAATGCCAGTTGGGCACGTGCCACATCTTCTTTGGCACAAGCTCTGATTGCTAAGGAACATGCTGAGGACATCTTACTGGATCTTGATGATTTGGATCCATGTGACCATGTATCATCTTTCGGGACACTAGAGCTGTTCTCCCTGCCATGCTGTGTCATGGGGGACATATCCTCAGGTTTATACTTCTTCCCTGATCTCAGACTCATATTTACAGTGCAGTGACCTCTTGTATTCAGGACTGCAAGGATCTCCTTTTTTACTGGTCCATTCTCACAGCACTGTGCGAGGCATAGTACAGCTAAATGGACAGCTTAACACTTTAATAAAATCCAATAAGCAAAAGAATCAGGGTTTCTTGTAGGTTTACTAAGATTTCTTAACTTTAATACTTTTTTGTAAAAGAGGGATGCGAATGCCAGGGCCTGGGAAAAGAAGATCATGATTGCACTTCATGAGGGCTAGAAAGAAAGCTGCTTCCTGACTGATTTACATCACTTCCTGAGTCTTGCTATAATGCTGTAAAACAAGTTAATCTAACTGTTATAAATAAAAGGCCAGTAGATGGCAGCAACAGAACAAACATGCTCAAACTGTACAACTATGATATAAACTGCCTGAATTGCTATGAAGGGCAGAATACTCAGTGTAAAAGTACAGGCAACAAAGCCAAGCCTAATATGCATGAAAATAATCACATGATACAGCAAAAGTTCCCCTAATTGGTTGTCATAATATTTGTTAAGAATGAGTGGGATGATGGCCTATTTTTTAATGAGTTCCAAATGTAAATGTTTTTTTTTCTCTACTGTCTTATATCACATATGCTTATTTACTTTGTACCACATGTTTTGTATGACTAGTATCTTTAATTGAAGTTTAATGTCTTGAAACTGAATTATTAATGTGCTGTATATTTTATGTGGAGCTTTTCTCCCCAGGCCTCTACTGAAAATGGACATATATCCAGTTAGACTAGCCCAGTCAACAAATGTAAAATAAATAAATAAATAAATAATAAAGGGACATTTTTATGATTTTTGAATGCTTTCCCAACTTTTTCATCATCTTGTAGGTTCATACTGGTTGCTTTAGGGCACCAATTGCTTTTGTATATCAGCAGCTTAGACTTTTCGAGTCTTGCTTATTGGTTAATTTGTGGGAAGGTGTATTAGCCAGATTTTGGTATTTTTTGTCAACATCTTTATAATTTTGTTGATGGTATTCTGGCATATGTGCCTTTCTATATATATGATACTTTCTCTTTAGATCATATTGGTATTTTTCTATTATCGCATAAGACAGGATTGGGTTATAGGCAGACAGACTTCATATTCTGTTTCTATTTATGGGACAAGTTATGACCAACTCATACATTTTAGATTGTCTATAGGGGGACCAACGATGTTCAATTTGAATGTGGTTTGGCACATCCTACTGTTTATATATTAATCCTTTTTGGTTATTTTTTGGTGTTTGGTTCCCTTGCGAACCTTATTCTAATTGTCTATTTTGTGGGGTTATTCCGACCGTTATACATGGATTTCAGAGCACATATTATTTCTGGGGGACGTAGTGTTGTGTATATTTGAAAGTTTCACTATTTTGATGAAGTATATTTTTCTTCTTTGGTATGCAGTGGCTATATTGGTTCACCTAAAGTTTGGTCAATATTATTAACAGATTTATCTATATAGGTATTCCTAGCCTTGCATACAAGGGATTCCTTGCAAATTTGGAATTCTGATTTTCTATTGCTTCATCATTGGTACTCATTATTAACACATTGGCTATTATTGCCCTACCCCAAATTGCGAATTTTATTTGTGCATCTATTTAGGGTTGGTCAAGTCTGAATGTAGCCCCGTTTTATGGGTTTGATTGGCAATAAACCAAACATATATTTTTATAAATAGACCTAATTTGGGGTGATATTTACATTTGACTACCTACCTTCTTACTGATATACTGATAGGTCAACTTAACCTTTTATTGGACCTGATATTGGGGTTATTTTTTGCTTCAATTTCTAGTTATTAGCAGGGGGGTATTAATATAGAGCTCGTTGATGTAACTTCTTCCAATATATATTAATATACTAATACAATATTTCATTATGGATCTATCTTCTTTGATAAAGTGGCTGTCTGCGGACAGGGATGACTTGGGGATTTTTGGCCTTGGACCCAGAGGGAACCAGAGTAATATGGGGGATAGGGTTGAGCCGCATCATGTTTGTTCAAAATTTTTTGAACAGTTAACAAAGAGTATGAAGACTTTACAAACTGTTTGGCACCTAAGATTATTTAAAGCATACCAAACTAAGGGTATTTCCCCCAGGGGCTTAAGGGTCCGTATCCAACCCCTTGTAGCTCATCCGGATGAGGAATTGTTAGAACAATGGGCCCAGATTCAGCAAAAGGCATCTATGGGTTTTGTGGACACCCTTATTGCTTACTATGACCGACTAATAGATTTAAATATCACAGAGGTAGCTTCTTTATGTGAAGAGACTCGTAAATTTGAAGGACTGGCCTGTTATACTAATTGTCTAAACCTGCTTAGTCAAGAGTTACTATCTTTGAAAGAGCAATTGAAAGACAGGAAAATGAAAATATTTCAATGGGACAGGGATGATTATGAACGGGGTAAACCTTTTGGTCCCAATAAAAATGTCAAATTTAGTAATGTGGGCAACAAATTCTCGAAAAGAAAGAGACCCAGGTCTATTTTGAAAAGGACTCCCAGCTCAGTGAGTGGGACCTCAGCAGATGATTTCTCCTCCATGACGGATTCTGAGACACCATACACTGTAGTGCCTCCAGCCCCAAAACGTAGGAATTCTGATACCCCTTTAAGGACAGGGTACGGAGGGGAGGGAAAAAGCATCATGGGAATAAACAGTGTAGAAACCTTATTGAAAGTGATGACACACAAATAAACAATTGTAGCAATGTTTGGAACATTTCTTCAACATGTTTAAAACAAGCTGAATTGCAGCTTTTAAATAAGGGACTTAACTTTGTACCGGCTTTCTTCGTCTCGGAGGATTCATTAGCACAAGATGTTATAGATTTTTGTTGTTTACTTAATCTCAGGTTATACTTTGATTCTGGTTCTAACACTGGTGATTCTGACATTTTCAGATTTCGTGTCCACATTTATGCCACCTATGCATCATTCAGTTCATTTGTTTCAACACATAGTTCTCAAAGATCTACACTTCCTGTCTCATGAATTTCGGATTAAGTTACATAACCTCTTGAGGACTGAATAACAAATCATTTTTGGCTTACAACAAAACAGGGATTTAGTCATTTTACCAGCTGACATAGGGGGTGCAATAGTAGTCATGGATTGGTGCAAATATGATGCCGAGGCCTGGAGACAACTGAATAATGGCCCGTACTATATGTACATGCCTTTGGACACCAGCCCGAAATTTAAACAACAAATTGATCAATATCTTTTGTTGGCCAGGGATGAAGGGATCATTTCCCAGTCTACCTTATACCATCTTACTGCCCCCGACCCCAGGCATCAATATCTATATTTGCTACCAAAGATTCATAAAAAGTTATATGACCCCCCCCCCCCCCCCCGGGTAGACCAACTATATCTGGGTGTGGATCGGATACTGAACCATTGTCACAGTTTTTGACTTTACATCTTCAGCTGCTTCTAAAATATGTCAGATCTTGTATTCAGGACACAACTCAATTCTTGCAGTTAGTTTCGGATATCCAACTTGAGCCGGGGCGGTTGTTATGCATCCTTGATATAGTGTCTCTATATACAAATATTCCTCATTGGGCGAGTTTGTTGGCCCTAGAACATTGGCTTTACCAAGCCGAGCTCTATCCACTAGGCTTTAATACATTTATTATTGGCCTTGCCGAATATGTACTTACTAAGAACACCTTTTATTATCATGGGAAATGTTTTTGGCAGGTTCAGGGTATGGCTATGGGAACGCCTTTTCTCCCCATATATGCTGACCTATTTATGACCTATGTGGAAGAGCAGTTGATATATGATATAACCCATAATCTATATCTTGGGGAAATTGATATGTGGAGATACTGCCTTGATGATTGCTGGATGATTTGGAAAGCTGATGGATATCTGTGTGAGTTTACGGAATACTTGAATGATAACAAGTGGGGGATCCAGTTTACTGATAATTACAACATTTATCAAATTACTTTTTTGGATGTTCTCATCACAAGGAATTTGGATCATACTCTGGATACCCAAGTCTTTCGCAAGTACCCACAATATAACTCATTATTACATGCCTCTAGCTTCCACCCACCTCATGTTACACGCAACATCCAGAAATCATAGCTTTTGTGTATAAGATGCATTTGCTCCCATCCTGAGAGATATGATGATTATAAACTAGACCTTATTAACAGGTTCAAATCCTGGGGTTCAGCTAGTAATCTTGCATCTTTATCAATAGGAATGACCTTTTGGTATATAGGGATAAACAGCAACCAGGACCATCTGAACTTAGATTTACTACTACCTTTGGACGCAATATCAATGTTTTGTTAGACATTGTCAACAAACATTGGAACATATTGCTTGCGGATGACAGACTATCATTTTTTTTTTAAATAATAGAAGCCAGTTTTCTTACCATAGGGGTAAAACCATGGGATCTTATTTTAATCATTATAAACAGGGGTTCATTTTGGGGGAACCATTACAAACTACTCTAACTGGGGACTTGCTGCAGGGGTGTTATCCATGTGGCCACTGTGTTCATTGTGCCAGGGTGGCCAAGCCCAAACAGTTCACCAGCAAAAATACCGGGATGGTTTTTGACATCAGGTTTCTGGCCAGTTGTGGAACTGATTGGGTTATTTACCTAGCTACCGGCACATGTTCCGCTTTTTACATAGGGCAGACGTCCCGGTCAGCAAGGATAAGGATATCTGAACACCTTAGTGATATCAGATTGAAAAAACCTAGCAATGCATTATATAAACATTCTCTGACCCATACTACAGCATCTTTCAGGTGTGCCATTATTGACAGGGTAAGTGGGGACCGGGCTAATAAAATTGGTTGGCATGATAAAATGAACAAGAAAGAAAAAAAGTGGATTATCAAGCTGGGGGGATAATTTCCCCCAGGTCTAAATGAGGATTTATAGACAACCAATTAGGGGGACTTTTGTTGTATCATGTGATTATTTTCATGCATATTAGGCTTGGCTTTGTTGCCTGTACTTTTACACTGAGGAAGGCTTAATAACTTTTGGGCTGAAACTGGTCTGTTTTGCCTATTTATGTTCTATTAAAATATATTTATTTTAGGCACTTCATGCATATGAGTGCTGGCCTGGGTTTTTTTTGTGGACGTTTGTATTTTTGGGGCCATGCACTTGCCGTACTTGCAGTAGTCTCTTATTGTAATTCAACCAATGGAATGTTATCATTTCAGCATAAAAATTCAGAAAGTATGTAAATCAGTATATAATAATGGCAAAATAAGATTGTTAGTTAATGGTTGGATAGAGGAAGAAACAGAAATTAAAACATGTCTGAAACAAGGATGTCCTATGAGTAGTATTTTTGTTTGTACTAATTATGAATTGGTTAGTAAAACAGCCAAATGAGAAAATGCAAGGTGAAGTACATATGAAGAATTATGATATTACATATCCTACTGTTATGTCATATGCAGATATCATTTATATGACTAAAAATAATAAAAAGATGAAAGAGGATATTTTGTATGTGAACTCTGGGTTGAGTAAGTTGGGAATAACTTTAAAAATAGAGAAAAAAGTAACGGTTTTGGGACTACTGAGCAGATAGAAGGAATACAATTTGATGTAAATGAAATGTTGGTGTTGATAATAAAATTTCTGGTTTAAATATAGTTAAAGAATACTGAGAAAAACTGTTAAGAGACTTAAAAGGAATTAAAACAATGTGAAGCAGATACAAGTTTTCCTTACAGAAAAAAGTATATTTGATAAATTCCATTTGGATGGGAAAGATAACATATGTTGTAAATATATGTATGATACCAAATGATGTGGAGAAGCAATTTATTAAAGTGATGATCAGGTTTATCTGGGGATCCAATTTGAATCCTGTTAAAAGAGGGGTATTGTATTTAAATAAGGAAAAATATCAGTCGGGCTTAATAAATCCTTTAGTGTACGAATCTTCCTTAAATTTATATAAGATGCTGAGGTGGATTAAAGGAAAAGAAGATAATTTGCTAGTAGGAATTTTGTAGAAAAAAATTAAAGTGAATGGAATTTATTACGATTAAATATAAGGGTGAGACTGTACATAAATCAAGAAATGAGTCTGTATCAAGAAAAAAATAAGAATGTAAAAGTTAAAAATAGATGAGAGTCGATTACAGGAAAATATGGTATAAAAATATAATGATATAGAATTATTTTGTGAATCCTTAGGGTCATTTAAAAGAAGAAAAACATAAAGGCTATAAATGAAAGGAACAAGAGATATCAGAGATATGTTGAATATCAGGATTTTTTGTGGTGACTATAAATAAAAAGTATTGGTAAAAAGAAATATGCCTTAAAACAAAATAAATGAAAGAATCTGTTATTTTTGTGGGGAATTGGAAACAGATGAACATGTTATTTTGGACTGCAAGAGGGTAAATATATTATGGGCAAAAATAATAGAAGAGATACACGATTATAAGCAAATCAATATGAACATGATAGAATATGGATTTTATGAAAAGTATAATAGAGAAACTGTGCATGTTTATAAGAAACTATTTGGTATTTTAAAAACTGTATAAAATAGAAGATTGAATGAAAGTATGTTTAATGGGAATTGAGTAATACCAAATATAATACGCAAAATTAGATGGTGGTTGTGGTAGAAGTAGTGGGGGGTCCACAGATAAAGGAGGATGTGCTATATAGTAATGAAGATTGTGAGAATTTGTAAATATGTAAAAGTGTGCATTGTATTGATTTTGTAAATATGAATTTATAAAATAAAAAAGTATAGAATAAAGAAACCCCACTGTTTTCCTATTTACAAACCAGTGGGTGACAACAAGATGGAGTAATATGGAGGAGAAGAAGATGAGGAATGTTGCAAGTTGCAGCAGAGCAAATAATTTGTGGAAACAGTGTTAGAAACAGCAGTGATAGATGAGAATGAGTCAGCAAACTTGCTTGTACCTCCAGAGAAAAGAGGAGACAAGATGAAAGAGTAGCCTGTGGTTACAATACTTGTATAAGGAGGCTTTAAAGAATTTCTGTGTTGATTGATAAGTGTTGATGAACCAGAGAATAGTATTGCCATTCCATGGCCATAGAGTGTTTATTTGGTCCTGGAAAGTGAAGGAGGGGAACCACAGATATGGAAGATGTGCAGTGGGAAAGTGAAAAGTAAACACCATCCCACTCACAGTCACAGGAAGTGGGAGAGGAATTGTCTAGTAAAACACATATGCAGAAGTGTCAGCTGCTACACAGAGAAGGAAATGAGTATTTAGCTGAAAAGAAAGGATACAATAAAGATTTCTTAAAAAAAAAAAAAAGACTTGGCCATTAACAGTTATGTTATTTGGGACAAAATAATTGAACCATTAGGATTTAATATATTGAAAATGTGTTCCCTAATTCATTTTGGAAAGGAGTCGTTTTGTAATGTGACTTTTGAGATATCTGAATTAATGGAAAAATGCATGCATGAAACTGACTGAAAGAAGCAGGGGTATCCTTGTAATGAATATATGTTTCAGGCAGATACTGCAGTGTTAAGAAAAAGACTAAAAAAGAAGTTATGTCTTACCATAACATTCCATCTGTGTTGTTCATCTTCTTTCATTCATCACTGATGGGTTCGGCTCCGAGCCCTCGGAACAGAGTCGGCCTTTTTACCATGCTCGCGCCAGCCAAAAAAACTCTCGAGCTAAGTCTCTACCCAGAATGCCCTTCTCCCTGTTACCTCAGATCGAGTTTGCTAGAGAAAAAGAAGTAAAGCCAAGGCCACTTCTTGTGCAAATACCCTAGGGCACCATTTAGACCCAAAGCATCCCCCAGGAGCCTTTGGAGGGGGAAGGAGGGTGGGAAGTGATGAATGAAAGAAGATGAACAACACAGATGGAACATTATGGTAAGACATAACTTCTTTATCTGATGTTGTTAATCTTCTTTCCATTCATTACTGATGGGACAGAATCCCAAGCTACCTTGAGGTCCATGGGTGGCCCTTATGGAAGAACATTCCTGAGTACCATTGAGCCGAAGGCAGCTCTCCCTCTGGAGATGAAATCCAATTTGTAATGATTGATAAAGGTATGAGGCTTAGCCCAAGTAGCTGCTGCACAGATGTCATCCATGGAAACCTTGGAATGGAAAGCTACAGATGTTGCCATAGCTCTAGTGGAGTGAGCTTTAACTTTTGGCATAGGTTCATTACAGAGGGAATAGATGAAACGTATGCAGTCCCTTAGCCATTTTGATAATGTAACCTTGGAAACAGCCTCTCTCATTTTGGGCCCAGAAAAAGAGATGAAAAGCTGTTCAGATTTACGGATAGCATTGGTCCTGTCTAGGTAAAATCTCAATTGTCTATGTACATCCAAGGAGTGAAGGCAGTACTCTCCTCTACTGGCAAACTTTGGAAAGAACACTGGTAGGTCAATGGTCTGGTTTATGAAGAATTCAGAAACAACTTTGGGGATAAAGGATGGATTTGTCCGAAGTGATACTCTGTCTTTATGAAAGACCAGATACAGCCTCTTGATACACAATGCCTGCAGCTTCGAGACTCTTCTGGCAGACATGATGGCTACCAAGAGCAAGGATTTCCAAGACAAAAACTTTAGCTCACACTTTGCAGCAGGTTCAAAATGTTTTTGGGTCAAAGACTGAAGGACTAGAGTGAGGTTCCATGGTTCCATGGGCTGTCTGACAGGAGGCCTGATATGAGAGGTCCCTTTGAGGAAAGCCTTGCAAAGGCGTAAAGAGATAAGAGGGTGCCATCTGTACCACTGCGGAAATTGGAAACTGCCACTAGATGTACTCGTACGATAGAGGCAGGGGCTCCATTATCAAAACACTTAGCCAAGTATTGAAGCACTACAATAACTGAGCTGAATATGGGTCTAGCATGTTATCCTTGGACCAGATGGAGAACCTTTTCCATTTATCCTAATATAGTCTTCTGGTGGATGGTTTATGAGAGGCCAGAATGATGTCTCGAACAGGCAAGGAGAGATTAGCTTGCCTGGCTACTAGTGGAAGTGGAGAAACCAAGCTGTCAGCTTGAGACTAGACAGATTTCAGTGACTCAACCCTTGGGGGTGAGTAATCAGATCTGGCTGAGGGTCCAGAATCCACAACGGGTATACTAGGTGAGGGCAAAGGAAGGGGAAGCAAACTTGTCGAGGCCAGTATGGGGCTATGAAGATCACCTTGCATCTCAACTGAAGAGCTTTCTTTAGAAATTGTGAAATCAGGGGGATGGGAGGATAAGCATAGAGAAGTCCCGTGGACCAGTCGTGGATCAGAGCATCCATCGGTGACTCCTCCTCTGGGGAAAGTAGGATGAAATAGCTGCTGGACTTGTTGTTTGATGGGGAGGTGAAAAGATCGCAGCAAGGCTGGCCCCAGTGGCTAAAGATTTCTGAAGCCACCTCAAGGTTGAGAGACCATTCGTGAGGCATGAGAAAGCATCTGCTCAGTTTGTCTGCAATCATGTTGGAGCTCCCCGGGATATGCATTGCTATCAGAAAGTGGTTGGAAGCTATTGCCCACTGCCAAATTCTCACGGCTTCTCGACATATAGGGTAGGACTTGGTTCCTCCTTGTTTATTGATATACCAGACCACTGACATTGTCTGACTGAATTGCAACTGTCCCGGAAGGGAGAGCTGAATGGAAGGCCTGCAAATCTAACAGCACAGGTCTCAGTTCCAGAACATTGATATGCAGGTGGGCCTCTGATGTGGACCATATGCCTTGGACAGTCTTTCCCCGGAAATGGCCCCCCCCACCTGATCAGGAAAGCATCTGTGGTCACAATGGCTGTGGGCTGAGGGGACTGAAATGGGCAACTTCAGAGTTCTACGTCTGGCCTCATCCACGAAAGTAGGTCCTGTTTGTAAGAGTTGGTTATTCGAATCTGGTGACTGAGGGGATGATAGTTTGGGAACCACTGACAAAGAAGAAGCCATTGCAGGATCTGCATATGTAGCTTTGCTAGAGGTACTATTGGGGTTGAAGCTGCCATAGAGCCTAGGGCCTGAATAACTTACCTTGCTGAGACTTTTGTTTGAGACAGTATCACCCGGAGTTGAAGCCTCAATCGATGGAGTCTGTGAATTGGGAGTGATGCCAGACAGGACTGGGTATTGAACACTGCTCCAATGAACTCTATTTGTTGTGTAGGGGTAAGGTTTGATTTCTCCCAATGTATCGTTATTCCCAACAATTTTGCCAGAGAGAGTATAATGCAGTGCTGTTACCAGAAGATGCTCGGTGGGAGTGGTGAGGAGCCAGTCGTTCAGATATGGAAACACCCAGAATCCTTTTAGTCTCAAGTGAGCTGTTACCACTGCCATGCATTTTGTGAACACTCTGGGGGCTGTAGAGAGGCTGAACAGCAGGGCACAGAATTGATAATGACTGGCGCCTAGCCAGAAGTGAAGCAGACTCCTGGAGCATTTGTCCATTTTTATGTGGTAATATGCATACCGGAGATCTATAGAGCACATCCAATCGCCTTCTCTTAAAAAGGGAAAAATGGACTGAACCTTGACCACCCAGAATTTGGTTTGGGTGACAGACTTGTTTAATCTGCTAAGATCCAAAATGGGTCTCCAGTCCCCTGTCTTTTTTGGCACCAAAAAGAATCTCGAGTAAAATCCGGATCCTCGCTGGTCTGGTGGGACTGGTTGGATGACTCTTTTTTGAGACAGCTTTATAATCACTGAAGCTGCTTCTTCCCTTTGACTGGGTGGAACATCAGGAAGTTTTCTTGGAAGATTTGGTTGATAAGAAAGGGGAATGGTGTAACCTCTGGTGATGATACACTGCACCCAATGACTGGTGGTGATAGATTGCCAGGCAACTTGGTGCAGAGAGAAACGACCCCTAACTGCTTCCAGAGGTAAGCAATCGGGCTGCTCCTCAGGAGCATTGATAAGGTTGTCCAGAGAAGGAATCCCTGGAGCCTTGGTTATGAGGACCCCCTCTGCCCCTATAGGGGTATTTTCCAGAATTATTACCCCCTCTGCCCCTGGGGGTATCATCACCATGTGTGCACGGAAAGGCCCCTGAGATTTTTTATGCCACATTTTTCCACTCCTCTGATTCCTGGAGAAGGTACATTGAGAGTTGGAAAACCATAGGCCCACAGCAGACAGGGTCTTTCCATCTTGCTTGCACCTGGCTAGTGTGTCCTTCTCTTTGGAGCCAAAAAAGGACAAAGCTTCAATGGCAGCATTCAGAAAGGAAGACTTGAAGGGGTTCGCAAGGTTACAAATGCACATCGAGGCATGAAGCCTCATAACAATGCCCGAACCCACTGCTCTAGCCACCCCTTCAGTCGCATGTGACAGCAACCTCATGGACAAGCTGGATATCGATTCCAGAGTTGCAAGCTGCAAGGCCACTTTGTCCCTGACCTTGTCAGACAACTGTCCTGCAAGCGTCCCAGAGAGTTTGGAGCTCAACTCTGTCTGGAGCCTCGTAAAATTTGCCAAATAATTCAGGGACAATATAGCAAAGGTTCCTGATGCAAAAACATGCTTCCCAAGTCTGTCCAGCACCCAGGACTCCCTGTTGGGTGGGTGGACAGCGGGCCTTTGCTCAGCCAAGTCCTTCTTCATGGCCACCGCCAACACCATAACATCAACTGGTAACCCTTTGGGCCAATGAGGGTTCTCCTCAAGAGGGTAAAGAATTTTGTCTGGTCTACAAGGGATCGCCTCAATGGAATCAGGGTTCTTCCAAGCATGCTGTACAATGAGCTGGATAAGCTCGTCGGCAGGCGAGGTCATCCAAGAGGTAGAAGGCCGGGCGTGAAAAGCCTGCAGGAACACGGACTCCTCAGACAAAGGGTTAGAGGGGTTCCAGTCACCTCTCTGCTTTAGCATTTCCATGAGGTCTCCAAAAGAGACATCATCAGGAGGTGACTGCGGGGAACCCTCACCATCATCGTAGTCCATTTCTTCCATTAGGGACTCCTCGGGTGAGTCCATGTGCTTCTTCCTGCATGTCTTCTTTCGAGGGGGCTCCTCAGTGGGAGTTTCTGAGGAGGACTTGGAAGAATGGGCACCCTGAACAGGGGCATCCTGCGGCTTCTCTGCCCAGTTTTCCCGGGGGGAGGTAGGCTGTGACTGCTGTACCTCAGGGGGTGAAAACGGGGGTTACACTATTAAAGGAGTGCTGCCAGTAGCAACACCCTCTCCATCACATGGAAGGCAGGTCCACCCGAAAAGGGAAGGGAGCCTGGAACTGAGAAAGGTAACCTTGGGACTGGGGTCACACCTTGCTTTGATGAACCTGCCCCCACAGTAGGATCGGTGCAGATGAGGCAATCGGTGCCAAGGATGGAACCGAGGAAAAAGACGGCTCCATACCCCGAGCCGAAGCTCCTATCCACCAATCCCCAGATTGAAGAAAGATCGGTTCAGTGGGAATCGAAGACCAAAGGGACAAACTCGGAGTAGGAGTGAGATGCACTGTAGGCCCCTAGGTGATGGGTTCCAAGAAGGATGTTGGAGCAGAAGGCTTTGGAACCGAGATGGTCAAAGGAGGAGTGTAAGATGGAGTCCGTCGATAAGTCAGCCCAAGTCCAGCAGGTGGATGGGTCTTAGAAAGTGTGAGAATCTGCCTGGCTAACAACAGCTGGTCCACAAGATGCACCACATCATGCTCTGACAGGCTCCTGGTGGATCTCATGGATACTCCGGATGGGGAGTCAGGGCATTCAATGAAAGGGCTATAGGCTTGGCCCAGAAACAGATCTACAAAATGGGAGTATCAGGTCCATGGTGCAAGGTCTGCCAGCACCAAAGTCTCTAGTTTTGAGACCGTAACTAAAGGGGTGAAATCCAGTGAAGTTGGTACAACGCTCAGTGCTGAAGTGGCACTCTGAGCCGAAACGGTCGGTTCCAAAATAGTAACTAATGAAGTAGTCGAAGGTGTGCCCTGAGCCGAAGTGGCCACAGATACCAAAGTCAAAATAGGTGTAGTAAGGTCTATGATCGGTGCTGGCGGCAGGACCGGTGCCAAAACTGGTGCCGGTATCGAAGGTTTTGAGATGCTCAGAGCTGAGGAAGATGGAGCCGTAGAGGCAGATTTATGCTCCGAAGATAACTTAGGGACTTTTGATTTCTCAGCTTTGCTCTGATCATCCAGTGGTGAAGAAGGAACAGAGTGGGATCTCTTTTTGTCCTTAGTAGGAGGGGTTGAGACCTCCATCGCAGAAATGGCCTCTGAGAAGGGAGACTTAAGTAACCCTTTCAGGATCAGTTTGTTTTTGCGCACATTAAGAGTGTGTTGACTGAAACTCTTACAAATGTTACACGGAGGCTGCACCAAAAGGTGAGACACTCCCAAACAGTATACACAGTCATCATGAGAATCACTATTAGGTAACTTGCCATTACATGAAGCACAATGCTTAAAACCTGAAGTACCCTTCTTATCTGATATCTTGATAGAAAGACACTACAGGCCAACTGTATAATCTAGCTAGAACAAAGTCAACACCATTCAAAGAAGTCACAAATACAGCAAAACACTGATATGTAAAGAAAAAAGGAAACACCTAACTAAAACCCAAAGCTAAAAGGTTAGACAGGAAAGACAATACCAGCTACGGTAATGAAGAAATACCACAAGGGTAAGGAAGGGAAGGCCGTACCAACAATGGTACTTGAAAGTTTACCAACGGTAACAATGGGTAGAGGAAAAGACAAGGTTAGACAGAAGAAAAGATACTGGAAATACTAACTGCTTAATAAAATATAAAGATGTCAAAAGTTTTTCACACAAATATCAAATAAAGTTCCACTTAGCTGAGAGCTCGGCTGAAACGTGGCTTTACAACTATGCGGCAAACGAGATCTGAGGTAACAGGAAGAAGGGCATTCTATGTAGAGACTTAGCTCAAGAGTTTTTTTGGCTGGCACGAGCTTGGTAAAAAGGCCGACTCAGTTCCGAGGGCATGGAACTGAACCCTTCAGTGATGAATGGAAAGAAGATTAACAACATCAGATAGTGTATTTTAGGTCTGATGACCTAAAGCAAGTGAACATTAAAGCCTATTTTCTATCTGTATATCAGGCTGTGTACTCTATAGACAAATTTTATAAAGAAAGAAAAATTTGGATTGGAGGATGAGAAATATAGATAACACTGCAAGAAAATGAAAGCATTGTGAGGCATATTCCACATGTAATAATACTTAATGGAATCAATGGAACTATTAGATATTTGAAACAGCCTAAAATATTTTTTGTACTGCAGAAGATTATCTGATTTATGAAGGTATGAAAAGTTGATGTAATATGTGTAGGCAGGTAGGCCATTAGCTAAAAATGGTAAGCCATATTGCAGGTATTGCAAATCTATTTTTTTTATTTATGCTTTGTTGACTGGGTTAGTCATACTAGACCTGTGTCCTCTTTTCAGGGCAGACCCTAAATCTACAGACTAGGTGAAATTTGGCCAAGGCACATGGTAAATTTCCATAATCTTTTTTGAAGGACATCCTGAGTTCTGGTGCACATGCTGCTGGGGGTCGGGGAGCAAGATGGTGATGCAGGGAGCTTCATTTATGTCTACTGATAAGGAAATATCGGCATGTACACCAAAAACCTGGCCAACACCTGTGGTAATAGTTAATGCTAACAACAACCCAAACAAAAATATTAAGGCACAATGAGAACAACTGGTATTAGCATCATAAAATGTTTACTTGCCACTTATGTAAAACACTTTTCTTCAGCAAATACTAAATAAGTTGTTTTACATACGTGGCAATTACAAGTTTTATTACTCTACCAGTTGTTCTCACTGAGCCTTAATAGTTTTGTTTGGGAAATATTGGCATGTGTTAGTGAGCTAGAGAGAAAGGCAGCTAACGAGAGATGGAAAACTGTTTGAGGACACCCTAATGTTAAGTAGAGAGGATGCTTTAGTGGATGGAAGTGCCGAGGGTAGTGAAAAAGTGGAGGTGACAGAGATTCAGTCAGGGAGGTTGGCTATGGAGAGAGTCT
Source organism: Protopterus annectens (assembly GCF_019279795.1). Lineage (NCBI taxonomy): Eukaryota > Metazoa > Chordata > Ceratodontiformes > Protopteridae > Protopterus > Protopterus annectens. The sequence goes on from NC_056737.1 coordinate 1,902,692,388, forward strand.
GATGAACTAACTATAGAAAGGAGATCCTGTAGTGGATTCTGCTATGTCATGGCACAATGTAGTGGCAAGATATTTCAGGAGATGGAGAGGCAAGAGGAGGATGTGTGTGAAAAAAGTTTTTGGTGAAAATAATGGCTTGCAGTCAGCAAGTGATGGCAAAACATATGCTTGAGTTGTGGCACAGAAGGGTATGAAAAGAAGTGAATATTTTCTGCACAGATTACCATGACTAGTGGTAAAGATAACTTCTAAAAAGGTATTGTTACATAAAGAGAGAGTTTTTTTGAATAACATGATAAATCCCAGTTGGGTTTAAAATCTCATATGTGTGGCGCTTTACACATTTGGTCATAGAGACATTCTGCTATATTACTTTTGAAACTGTTGAGTTATTGCAAAATTAAGAGATATGAAAAAAAGATTTTTTTTCAGGACAGAAAAGGCAGATATAAAAAGTAAATATGCAATTTAGGACTGATGAAATTATGGAAACTAATGCTTTTGATATTTTGAAGGAACTTTGTACAAAAGTGAAGACTTAAAAAATCTAAAAAAATTTAAAAATATTTGGAATGGGGAATGGGGAAGACAACAAAATAATTTATGCAGCTAGCATTGTATATATTCTTGCCTTTAGGTGTGGTTTAATGTATTAGAGAGGGACTAAATCATGTTTTTTTCAGGGAAAAAATCTTGATTAATGAATTTAACAAGAGATGCTGTCAACAATGTGGGGATAAGGGCCATACTATGCAAAACTGTAAAACAAAATGCAGACAATGTAAAAACAAAATGGGTAATTTTTGGTTTGAAGGTGTGGAAGTAGAGAATGAAGCACTGAAGAGAATGAAGAAGAGAGGCTGGGTGACAATGTGGATGAGAAGGCAGATGAATATGAATAAGTAATACTGAGGGAAAATTAGAATTTAATGCAGAGTATAGAAGGTGCAGGAATGGGATTACATGGGCTAGAAGTTACTACTGAAAATAAATTTGGACTTTAGGGGAAGTGGAGGAATCTGATGAAGAAATGAGATTGGTAGGGAAAATATTGTTCAAAAAATTCTACTGCAGAATGTTAGGAAAGAAATTTAAAAAAATAACCCATCAAAAGTCAAAAGATAAAGGAAAGGAGAAATATACAAATTCTTTTGGATAATAACAACATAAAGAATACAGATAGAAGATTATGTGTTATAGGTGTGTTGAACAAATTCAGGACGTTGTATTTTTGAATATACATATTTTGAAGCAGGATGAAAGAAAACAGATGGAAAAATGTGGGATGGTAATTCTGTATGGAGTTTTAGGAGGTGGCAGTATTATCAAAGGTAGGGGATGTAAAGGTTTTACATATGATTATTATTGATTCATAAGGAATGAATATTATAGGATAATGTGTATATGCATGTACATCACAAAGACAAGAGAGAGAATAAGAAACACCATTTGAAGAATTAATACCATATGAAGTTATTAATGAATCAGTGATAATGGTAGGGGACTAAAATTGTGATGTAAAGCATAGAAAATGAGATCTGAATGGGATGTAAAGAGTATTTGTGAAATATTAAAGTCAGGGCAGATGACTATTGGTAAAGAAAGGAAATATACATATTTTAGAGGAAATATAAGAACAAAAACAGAATTTTTTTTCTTTTCCAAGAAATTGCAGCAAACAAATAGTGATGTAATTCTAAACAGGTTTTCAGATCATTTGGCAATATGGACAGAATTTGATGAAAATGATAAAGTTATAAAAGAAGGTAGATGGAATAAGAAAGTGACAAACTATTGGACAGTGAATTATTTAGAACAGAAAGAGAGAATAGTTATGGAAAGGTCATTTGATAATGAATTGGAGGAGTGGTAGGGAGTTTTTAAGGAGGTTTATAAGAAAGCTGAGCAGTATTTGAGAAAATGATGCAAGGAGAAATATTGTTATTTATTGGACAATATGGATAAGGCATTAGAGGAAGATGAAGAAAGGTATCTGAAGAGAAAAATTGAATTGTACAAGGAAAATAAACAGAAGATTAAACAGAAAACTGATAAGCAAAATTATTTAAGAGGAAGAAATGAAGAAGTCTCACCTTTTTGGTAAAAATCTGTTAGGAATAAGAAAAGTTTAGTTATGGTTTTGAAGGATCAGAAAGTTTGTGAAAAGTTTAAGTAGAATGAAAACTGGAAGTGGTAGAAGGATGAAAGTACGGTGAGTGTTGCTGGGGTATAGAGCTGATGAGGAAGAATGTTAAGGTTAAATAGGAATATTGATATGAATGAGTAAGATGAGGTAATACAATTAGTTAATACTGATTTAGTAATGGGGAGTGATGGAACTGGTTAAAGGATGTACAAGAAAATGAAGGAGGAATGGGAGGAAATTTTTAAAAGTATTAAATAACTGCTTAGAGAACGATATACAAAAAGAGGACGTATACAAGAGGATAGTAAAATTGATATGGAAAACAAGAGAGCATAATACTGTAAGGAATTGGCATACAATAACTTTAAAAAATTGATATTAAGGCTTTGATAAAAATAATGTAGAAAAGGCTTAAGAAGTGCATGGAAGGAAAGATATAAGGTGTACATGGTATAAAAGGAAGACAAGGGCAAGAAATGTTATAGGTGATCATAAAGGTAGTGGATGATAAATGTAAGGGACAAAGTGATGTTAAATTAGTTGTATCCATTGTAGTGAAGGCTTTTGACAGTATAGAGCATTATCAGTAATGCAAGCTATTAAGTGATTATGGAATAACAGGAAACTATATGATTGTTACTTATGCTTATGTTAAAGGTAAGGTTACTATATTAGTAAATGGAAATTTAAGTAGGAAAATTGAAGTAATAAGAGATCTTAGGTAGGGCTGTCCTATAATTTATATTTTATTTATGATAGTTATGAATGCTATTTCAAAACAAGTTGAGGAAATATTTAGTGATGTTAAACATAAGATAAGGAAACCGGATGTATTCCTGTTATTTTATCTTATATAGATGATTTGGTAATAGTAGTTAAGAATAAAGCACGAATAACAGATGTTTTGAACTCTTTAGAACTGATACTTGCAAAAAGCAGAATGCATTCTGAATTAAAAAGAAGCAGAGAATTATGGTGTTCTAGTTAAGATAGCAGGGATATCTTTTTCTGTGAAAGATATTTCAGATCTTGGGGTAAGATTTGTTAAGAAGGAAATAGTTTATTAAGATGTTATTAGAAGTGCTAGGCTTATTGCAGCATGGTGGAAATGTTTAAAATGTCTTACATGAAAAATGTTAGTCTTATATAAACACAGTTGTATTATGGAGATTGAGATATATAGCTGGGATTTATATAGTTTCTAGTCCTAAAGAGAAAGAATTGTTACAAATATTTTTTTCAATTATAATGGGATCATGACTTAACCCTGTTTAAAGAGGAATTTTGTATATAAATATTGAGAAGAGAGTCTTAGGATTAATAAATCCTGTAAAGTATATGGCATCTCTGAATTTATTCTGGATCATGATGGAAATACAAAGAGTAGACAGAATATATTTGTTAGGATTATACATGAGAAATCTGATTATTTTTGGCAAAAAAATTAAATGCAAAAAAGGGATAAGAAAAAGAGAAGAAGAACAGTTACATAAATAACAAAATAAAATTATAGACTGGAAATTTAATGTAGAGTGTGAATATGATAAAAGAATGCTGTGGTATGAAAATATAATGGAAGATTAATATACTGGACAATGGAAAATTTGGGAGAAGTAGTAAAATAGTTATAAAGGACAAAAATAGAATATTAAAAAAATAAAAGGTACAATATCTTTATGTAGATTAAATTCAGATAAGATACAGGTAAAGAGACAGATGTACTATAAAACACTGAATGGAAGATTATGACATGAATGTAAAAAAAAAACAAAAAAACTGAAACAACTGAACACATTTTCCTAGAATGTGAGACAGTTTTAAAGTATGGGAATAGGTTAATATGAATAATAATAATGTAGATGGTATATGGCTAATTGATATGGAAATTAAATTATATAGGCATTATAAAAATGTAAAGGAGGGAATTTTGGGAAATTAGATTTAGGAATTTTTGTAATTATCTGTGAATTACGGAAAGTTAGGCCAGATGAAGTTCTGTTCAGTAAAAAAATTGGATGCTTAATGACTGGGGTGTTAACATAATGGTTAAAATGTTTACTTCACAATACAAGGTTTGATTCTCACCTTTGAGGGGAAATTGACTTGGCTTAAAATGGCTTGTAAGTACAATTGCCTAGTACTTGCCTATGAACCTATAAACATATATGCGCGCGTGTGTGTGTGTGTGTGTGTGTGTGTGTGTGTGTTTCATTATTTTTATTTTAAAGTTTATGTAAATAAATAAATTAGATAATAAAAACATAGAACCTAGATTCTTTTTTTGATAAGCACTATGGGATCTTTTGCATCCTGATTTAACCATCAACGCAGGTAGATGGGGCCTTAGTTTTCCATCTCATTTGAAGGATAGACATTGGTGGTATGACTGTGTCAAAGAGAATGAAAATGTTGAAAATTAAAATATGGAATAAACTCTGCAAGTTGAGTTAACTGGTAAAGAAGTATTACCTAGTCTTGATGACGATGTGGAAAGGGAGGAAGATGTTTCTATAGATGAAAGAGATAATAAGGAATAGATGGTTGTTGGGGAAAAAGACATTAACACAATTATAGAGACTGAAATGATACATAAAACATGCAGAATGAAATGTGCTACTATAGATAGTAGAGTTAATGAAAGAAAATAAAAAATGGATTGAAAGACAAACTGATACAAAAATGTAAAGCATTTTTCTCTTTTTTCTTTAATGCAAACAGTATAATAAATGAAAGCAGAAGAAGTGTTGTGGGACAACTGTGTTAATAGTTAAAATATATCATAATGTGCTTATTAAGTACATGTTTAAATAACTTTGAAGCAGAAAAAAAACAGTTAAAGTAAATATGGGAAGGGAAGATCATAAGCTCTGTGGGTAATGATTTATTTTCTGGGATCTAATCTGATATAAAGTGAATTATATTACAATATGTGAAGTTATTATTTTTGTTCAGGAAGCTTACTGATATTAGATTGTTGTACTAAAGGAGAGTTAATAAGACCGTAGTTTATGAGTTTACATCAGATACCAAAAGAACAAAACTTTTTCAATAATTTAGAAAAGCATTTGGATGTTAATATGAATAAATTGATTTTTGGACATGAATTGTGAAACTGGAGAAGAAAAAAGAAAGGAAGGGAGATAATTTAAAGTATGTACATATTGCTTTTCATAATTGCAAACAAACGTAGGACAGGAACATAAATATACTAATATGAATGGAGTATAGAAACATTTTGTATTCTTAGAGATAGAGAGATTAAAGGAAACACAATAGTGGCACTTCATGGATTTTTTGTTTATGCTCTATACTGGGCCCACTTCTCTTTTCTGTTTTCACAAACAACTTGAACAGCTCTACCCAGCATGGCACACTTATTCAATATGCAGATGATTCATCCCTGATCTGCACTGCCTCATCTCCCACCATTCTACAGCGACTTACCCAGGAAACCTTTAACTCTGTTTTAAAATGGATCTCAGATATCCAACTAATCCTAAACCCCTGTAAGACAAAACTACTACTATTTTCCCCTAACAAATCAAAAGCTCTCCTCTCCTTTTCCATCACCTCTAAAAATGGCACTACCATCTCCCCTTCTGACCACACCAAACTTCTTGGTATTGAAATTGACAACAATCTTCACTTTGATATCCACATCTCACAAACCTTCAAATTGGTTCACAAAAAATGGGCACACTATATAGGCACAAAAACCTTCTCTCATACCAAGCGTCACCCTTGCCCAGAGTCACCTTCTGTCCACACTACTATACGCAGCACCTATTTTTACCCATATTAGAAAAACTGACCTAAACAAGCTAGAATCCTGTCACAATAAGATAGCCACATTTGCTACAAAGTCCAGTTACAGAACACATCACTGTGTTGCACTAAAAGAACTAAAATGGCCAGAGTTACCACAACTACTTAACTACCACCAGCTAGTTACTGCAAATAACATCCTTAAGTACCCTGAAAAAAACCCATCTATATCCAATCTTCTTGCACATTACACTGCAAATCAGCATCTCTGATCTGGTGACAAATCTCTCTTCTGCATTTCCAGGGCAAACAATACCACAGGCAAAGCGCTCTTTTCCCACACCATTGCTAAAAACTAGAATTCCCTCCCCCATTCTCTGACCAGTGCCATTACCACCCCACAATTCAAAAACTCTCTCAAATCACATCTACTAAACACCTGGTTATGTCCTTGTATCACTTAACCTTTACTCTCCCATCTCCCCCCTTCTTTTTCCAATGTCCAAGCTACTCACTTTAACCCTCTACAGTATTAAACCCAGCAAATAACTCTGGCTATTAGTTGCTACTTCCCATAGCGGGCGATTGCGTCTCTTTTTGTCACAATCATTATACACCTGCACATTAAATGGAATTCCTGACTGTTTTTCCTGGAAAATGTCTTTTTCCAATTTATTTTATATATTTTCAGTGTTTGTATGGCAAAATGTCTAACTCTATGTTGTATTATTGAAATGACCTTTGTATAACACTGTATAAATGTGCTTCTCTTGTTTGTTTGTTTTTTGTAACAATGTTTCAGAGCTTTTCTCCCCGGGCCTCCACTGTAAATTGACCAGGTCCAGTTGGAATTTCCCAGTTAGCAAATGTAAAATAAAATAAATAAAAAAAAAATTAAGTAACTAGAGACCCATAGCAATATGTAATGTGGATTTTAAAACATCATGATGATTCAAATAAGGTTTAATAATTTCATAAAAGAGGTAAATGATATTGGAGTAAATGGGATAAAGGGAAAGGATACTAGATATATGTTGGTTATCATTAAGGAAGTAACTGATGGTAAATTGATTTCATATGACATTAAAAAGGCATATAATAATATATGCCATAATCAGTTATGCAATATTTTAAAACAGTGTACGATTCCAGATAAAATTACTAATTTCTTGAAAGTTATTTATGGAAATAAGATCTTAGTAACTGTTTGGTTTAGCAAAGAGATTGAAGTTAAAGGTAGAGTACATTAGGGTTGCCTGATGAGTACAATACTTTTCAGTTCAGTGAATAATAACACTGGAAGCCATAAAACTCGGGACTGCCGAGTACTAAAAAAAGTTTAATGATTTAGCGCTTTCATCTACAAAGTATACTTCATCAGAATCTGATGAAGTCTACTTTACAGATGAAAGCGCTAAATCATAAAACAATTTTTAGTACTCGGCAGTCCCGAGTTTTGTGGCTTCCACCGTTATGTTCACTTTTCAGTTCAGTAATAAATGCTGTTAAAACTACAAACAAATAACTGTGAAGCAAATTTGATTTACAGGGACTTAGTGAACTTACTAATGGTTATATCTTGCATAGAGATTGTTATAATAGTTAAAAATTAGGTATGGATAAGTGTTGTCATGCAGATTTTGTTTTCTTCTGTAGATAGTTAAATTACATTTATGTAGAAAAAAGTAAAACATTTCAAGAAATAAAATAAGTGGTATATATTTTACTGGGCATGAGGTTGAAGTGATAGGCATTATATTTGGAAAGAGATTATCTAAACAATGGAATGATTTAATACAAGATGTAAAAGATTTAATTGTTGCATGGAATTCATATGATTTATCCTTTCAGAAAAATGGTTTACTTAATATACTTGCTACTATTAGGAAATCTGGGCTAATTAGGTGGAGTATTTATGTTTCCAGGAAGGCTTGAAAAGGTCAGTTAGAATTTGTTTTTCATGCAGTTTGAGGTCCTAGGTTAAATCTTGTAAAAACAGGTTTAGAATACAATACAAAAGCTAGAGGGTGGGGGTGGGTTTAATAAATCCAGTATGTTTTTTTTGGAGGGAGGGGTTCATTGCATTTATTTTGGTTATAGAATGTTTTAGAAAATTAAGGAAAAGATTTTGTGGCTAAAATAAGTATAAAATATGAACACATTTTCAAACTGATACAATTCAGGAAGTATAACAGAGATAAAAAAAATTAAAGAGAAGCTATTGAAAGTAAAGTTGTATAAGCGGAACTTAACCATATCAGCAGATGTTAAAAATGATCACTGCTGCAGAAGCCTTAGCTATAGGGGTTATAAACTGCCAATGATATAACAGACTGTCAGCTTCCAAATCTTCAGGGCACCTTCCATGGGCCGAACCTGTCAACCAGCTTGAGCTGAGATGACTAAAAGACAAGTTTGGGCATGAAACCCTTCAGAGCTTTCCTGACAGCAGAGAAAGGAAGGCTGAATCCTAAAAGAACAATACTAGGAAAAACAAAAAAATAAATGTCCATACCCTGACATAAAAAGTATCCCATAAAACAAGGGGGATGGAGGGAGCAGTGAATATTCAAGCATCTACTGTTATGGCAAGTTCAACATATACAACAACATATACTGATCACTGCTGCAGCAGTATTCATCATATTGATAGGTAGATTACCATAGCTAACTATGTTTGGGAAGTGGAAGGAAACGGCTGCAGGAGCCCCTGGAGAATGGTCCTAGCAAAGTTTGATCTGGACCTACAGAAAAAATAAACTTTACAGTGCTTTTTAAAAGTACATACAGAGGACTAAGTAGCAGCTTCTACAATACTTTTAGAATCCAACCCTTCCCCAAAAGCCATAGATGAAGCCAAGGCCCTGGTAGAGGGGGCTTAATCCTGCCTTGAATAGATTTGCTATGGTGAGTGTAACAAAAGGTAATAAATAGACTTAGGCAATCATTTGAAATCGTCTGTTTTGACACATCCCTTATTTTTACCTTCAATTGATCAGAAGATCTGAAATATTCAGTTCTGTCAAGATAGTATCTGAGTTGTCTGCAAATATCCAAGGTATGGAGTATCCTTTCTCCCTCATTTTTATATTCAGGAAAGAAAATGGGGAGATGGACTGTTTGGCTTAAAGTAAAAATGGATATCACTTTAGACATAGAAGAAGAATTAGTTCTCAAAAAAAGCCCTGTCCCTATGGAAAATGAGATAGGGTTGCCTCACCGTGAGATCTTGCAACTCTGATACCCTTCTTGCAGACGTAAGTGCAATTAGTAAAACTGTTTTCCATGTTAAGAACCTGAAGTCATCCAGATTAGCTGGTTCAAGTTGAGCAAATGTTAGCTTCTAGCACAAAATTAAGATCCTAAGTAGGTGCCACCAGTTTTCTTGGAGGCTACTTATGCAAAACCCCATTTCAAGAACATTTTGAGACATGACTGCCTTGAAAGAGGAGGACCCATGGACAGACATGTTGAGACAGCCAATAATTGAACCTTAATGGAGGAATATGCAAGGCTATAGGATAGTAACTGACACAAATATTGCAAAACCTGAGAACAACTAGCCCTGAATGGGTGCTGTTTATTTTGTTTGCACCAACGAATAAAACTTTTCCATTTGCACATATATTTTTTTAGTAGTAGGCTTTCTTGCTTCCATTAGTACCTGCTGCACATGCACAGTAAATAGGATCATAGGAAGTTACTAGGCTAATGTCCCTCAGGACCTTATAAGCCTAGCCTAGAGTTTAGACCATGTTTAGACAAGTCAGCACCCGATGCTCCTGTCCAGCAGGGACACAGGTGGAATCCCAGGGGTGTATTTTCTGTTTCCCATCTAGTTATCCAGGTTGCGATTAAAAAGGGGTAATGGGTAATGAGGCACTCTGCTTGATGAGGAGAGGGAGTCTATTCCACAGATGGGGGATCCTCTAGGACACAAATGTGTCGATCCAACAAGTCCTATTGATGTCGCAGACCAGGTTGAGGTCGCACGTGTGAGTTAATCGAGTGGAGCTTGACTTGCGGATATGCGGCAGTCCCATCAAGGCGTGGTTGGAGATTGCTTTGCATGCCAGATAGAGGTCACCTCTGAGGAGTCTGTATGAAACTGAGTAGAGGGACAGGGCTTTTGGCCTATCTGTGTATGGTAAATGCTTGAGGCCCTGGATTCTCCTGATTAGGAACCTTTCTTGTCTCTCCAGCTGTTGCATGTGCTTTGTGAGGTACATGCCAAAAGGGGCATTGTACTCAATAACGGGCCTTATAAGGGAAGAGTACAAGGATGTTATGACCTCCTTGTCCCTGGATGAGATACCCTTACTTATGAGGTGAGCCATATAGAAAGCTTTCCATACAATGGAAGCAACATGGTGGCCAAAAGTCAGATTGCTATCAACCTGGGTGCCCAAATCCCTGACACTGATTCTATTTTTAGGATGTTGTTATTAATGAGATAATTTGTGGGGATGTCACTCTCCCCAAAGGGGACGATGATGCATTTTTTGGTATTCAGCTTGAGGCCATGTTTCTGGCACCAGTCATTTGTTTGGGTGAGACCCTCTTGAAAGATGTCCACATCACTAGGGGAATTGATGACAGTGCCTAGCTTGCAGTCATCCGCAAACTTCGTCAGCCACAGTCCACTGGTTTTGGCCATATATCCCAAATAATGGAGGCCCCAAGACAAAACCCGGGGGTACACCACACATTACACGTCTACTGCTTGAGGTGGCTTCCCCTATTTTGACTAGGTGGGTTATATCAGTGAACCAGTTTGCTAGCCATTTGGTAACATATGGATTGATGCCTAGTTTAGAGAGGTTATCTATTATGCCTGAGTGGGTAATAATGTCGAAGGCTTTGGCCAGGTCAAGGTAGGTGGTGTGTACCATCTTCCCCTTGTCCATGACTGACTGTCTCAAAGAAGTCGACTGGATTTAACAGACATGACCTCCACTTGACAAAGCCAAATTGAATGGGATCAAGTGTTTGGAGGTTGCCAATGTCCTTGTTAATGAGGTACATGATTATCTGTTCTATGGCTTTGCAGATCAGGCTGGTTAGGCTGATTGGTCTATAATTTTCCAGATTGGTAGATGTGCCACCTTAGTGCAAAGGGATGACAGTAGCTGTCCTCCACTCAGGTGGGATGAAGCTGTTTCTCAGGTTTTGGTTGAAAATGACGCCTATCAGTGAGCCAGTTTGCTAGCCATTTGGTAACATACGGATTGATGCCTAGTTTAGAGAGGTTATCTATTATGCCTGAGTGGGTAATAATGTCGAAGGCTTTGGCCAGGTCAAGGTAGGTGAAGGATGCAGCCTGGAATGTTATCATGTCCCATGGAGTCTGTATTTGTTGCTTTTGAGAAAGCAGTGATGACCTGTTCCCTACATATAAGGGGAAGGGGGTAGGTACTGAAGATGTCCAGATTTACTGATGGGGAGAACAGAGGGGTGAAGTTTTCGATGAATCTGTCAGCCAGCAAGTTTAATATATCTACTGCATTTCTATATGTGATGTCCTTGACCAATAGTTCTGAGCAGATCTGTGTGCTTCTTTTGAGATTGCGGACATTTGTGAAGAAGGCCTTATGATCATCTCTAGCAGATGTGACTAATTTGGACTTGAATTTTGTTTTAGAGGATTTCACTAGTGCTCTTATTTACTTGTTCAGGCTAAGAAGAGATTGCTTCCAATTGGGCACCTGTTCCTTCTTGGTCCTGGACAGCAATTCTTTCCTTTTGTTATAGAGTTTATTTATTGCAGATGTCCACCTACAGGTTTACTCTTCCTGGCAGAGGATGATTTAGTCCTGTCGGGTATTTCTGATTCCATGCATCTATATAATGCTCATTTAGTGCTTTGGTGTGGTTCTGGATATTGGAGTCAGTTCCTACAGAGGGGAGCAGGGGGCTGTGAATCTCTTTATACCATCCCTCAGGAGGCTGTGATCAGCTTTGGAGAAGTTTTTTTGTTTGACCCTAGCTAGAAGGGGTCGGGTGAGATAATGACTTAAAAAGTGACTGCTTTATGGTCGGATCTTACCCAGAAGGATGATACTGTAGGGATGCTGCAGTGGTTACTCATGTTGGTTAATACTAAAGCCAAGACATTATTACCCCTTGTGGGGGTATCGACTAGCTGTTCCAAGGTATTTGCATTGACAAAATAAAGGAATCCCTGGGTATTTGTGTTCTGGCATGAGTAGTTCTTCCAATTTATGTTTGCGTAGTTAAAGTCACCCAGGATTAGAGTAAAAGATCGAATCCTGATACAGTCAAAGAGGTCCAGATAGACAGACTGTGCATCTTGAGTCAAATTTGGGGGCCAGTAGCCAGCTATGATTTGAATAGGGGTCTTGTCAATGGCTAACTGCATCTAGAGTGTCTCCTGTGCGTCATACTGTTTGACCAGCCTGGAGGTGTGTATGTCTTTAATATATACTGAAACTCCACCTCCTTTGGCTTTACTGCCCACAGTTTGGGGTCTGAATGTATGATAGGATGAGTAACCAAGTAAGACTGGGGTGCTCTCTGGAGCTTTGAACCAGGTTTCTGTGACTGCGCAGAAGTCAGCATATTCCAGGGTTAAGAATGCTTGCAATGAGTGAAGTTTCATGTTTAGACTCCTAGCATTTAGCAGCATGACCTTCAATTTGAGTTTTGTTAAAATGTTTATGTTGGTAGTTTTAACCTCATCACTTTTCCTAAAAAAGGCACTATGGGGGAGGCCAGAGCCTTTGCTAGAAGTCTGAAGCCCAAGTGAGACAGATGCAGGCCATCTCTGGGAAAGAATCGTGGGTTGTCGGTCATAACTTCCCAGGCTGTCAGGTACTGGATCCCCCCTGGAATGACACCAGAAACTGAGCCAGTTGTTAAACTCAATCATTTTCTCTTTGTATTGAGGCATCATTCTGGGTGATGGTAGAATGCTGCCTAAGGCTAAGGACATACCTGTCTGGAACGCATTCTGTGAGCTCAGTCACAGCTCTCTTCATATAGTCCAGGGAGGTATGTCTCAAGTCATTTACCTCAACATGGACTATGACAGAGTTATAACAGTACCTGTTGTTGAGAGACCTGAGTGCGTATGTGATATGGCAGATTCTGGTACCTGACATACAACTAACCGTGACTTTCTACTTATCCAGCCTGGTGAGAGGCACATCTGTGTGTCTTACAATGAAGTCTCCTATAACTAATATGTTGGGTTTATGGTTAAGCCTTAGTGGCTGTGAGACACAGGTGTGTGGACTATGCGTGGTATGTGGTATAGAGGGTTGTGGAGATCGCGTGTGTTTTTGCCTTGGAGGTCTCCTTTGTTTGGGAATGTTTTTGTTGAGGACCTCCGCATATGTAGGTGTATGTTGTGTAGGTGTGGGTGGTGTTTGGGGTGTAGTGATTGTGTTGACAACCTTCTCAGTGCCAGATCTACTGGCTTGTGAGGGAGAGAGCATAGACTCTATGTTCCTAATTTAATTGCATCTCTCACAAATTGTGTTCCTAGGTGGTAGTAGTAGATGGTTGTCTATGTACATGAGGCAATTGCTACACTGTCTCAGGATGCCCTTATCAACCAGACTGGCAGGAGAAACTGTAGGAAATTGTCAATCTATATTTGTTAGAATCTGAGGGAGAGAGGCCAGGGGGAGGTAAGTGGTAGGCCTATAGCCCAAGTGTTTAAACCAAAACTAACAGGCTTAGAATAACACTTAAAATTTAAACAGGCTATAAACAAGCAGTAATAAATGCAGCAGAAAAGATGCAATTGAAAACTTTACAGAACAAGCAGCAACTAGCAGAAAAAGCATGATAAATTAATAGAGCAAAAGGAGGAAACACAAATACATTAAAATCAGATGAATAAAGTGTTTTTTTAACGTGCCTAAAAGGAACTACGACCCTATCATCCAGGCAGTCAAATGAAGATGACTGATGCCAGGGTGTATCAAACAATCCTGTTCTTGTGTGAATAGATCCAGTCTGTAAAGAAGCTTGTAGTAATTGCCCCTGGCCATTTCCAAAATAAGACAGCACCATGGTTGCCTGGACCAGAAAGGAGTTCCCACAATCATCTTGGTAGATTCCTTTTGAATCTTCAGAAATACCCTGGATATAAGTTAAAAGGGTGGAAAAGCATACAGAAACATTCCTGTCCAAAGAAAAGAAAAGGCATCTGTCTTCCATGTCTTCTTGTATGAAATCCTGGAACAGAATCTTGCCAGTTGATTGTTCAAAGAGGAGGAAAACAGGTCTACTTTGAGGAACTTCCCACAGATGGATAAATCTTGGAAGACCCCTTTAGTTTCCATTTGTGAGGGTTTTCCCTGGTCCTGCTCAGCCTGTGCCACACAGTTTTGGTCTGATGGAATGATGGATGCCTGTAGAAAAAGTCTGTGCTGTGAAGTTATATCCCAAGCTAACATGGCTAGTTTGCAAAGGGAGTAGGAACAGATTCACTCTTGCCTGTTGATGAACCATGTAACTGATCCAGGGGCCCAAAGATGGTTCAGAGAGTTGAGGGTCTTAATCAGGATTATAAATGAAAGATCCAGAATGGAGCTGACACATATGTGCTAAATCTTAACAGCTTCTAGCCAATGGGGGTAGCATCGGAACCAGAAGTCAGATGACAAGACGTATGTGATAAAAAACAAGAAGGTAGCAAACCCAGTAAGTATTCCAGAAATAAAATAAACCAGGTTTCAGAAATAAAATAAACCAGGTATGTGATGTATGTGATGTAATAGGTTCATAGGTTCATAGGTTAGTACTAAGCTAACTGCCCTTGTGAGCCATTTTAAGCTTAGCCAATTATCCCTTGTGAGACTCAAACCCTGCACCTTGTGTTTGTAAGGCAAACACCTTAACCATTAGGCCACCTCCCAACCCATCACTAATCCATCACTAAAAATGATATTTAAATACTAGGTGAGACTGAAATCTCATTGCAGTCATTGCAGCACTGCACCTCCCAACCCATCACTAATCCATCACTAAAAATGATATTTAAATACTAGGTGAGACTGAAATCTCATTGCAGTCATTTTTGGAACCTGACAGAGAAGGACTTCATCTTGCCTTGTTCTAGTAAGTGACCAGGGAATAGTAATTCTTTAGATTAGTCAGGAAAATATAGTGAGATGAGTTAAATGCTGTTTTTCTGTATCTGTGTGAATCTATTCGTCTGTGTTATTTTAATATTTCCTATGATTGGAACTCTGGTGTTTTCTGTAAATATTTAGTATTTTCATGTTCTTTTCTTATTTATTATTAAATATATTTAAACTCTTTATTATGGTTGGTCTTTTATAGAATATTTAATCTCTGAGAGTACTTATATACATAGCTTTGGCTGCTCCTGAATGACTTGCTGTTGATCAAACTACCATTTGTATTAATATTAATTTCACTCAGTATAATTGGATACCCTTCCAACAGCCTTACAGTAGCTGGCTTTGGAGTCTCTGGTGGTGGTATAACTACATTATAGTCTCGGCAGAAGGGGCATAACTAATAAATCTGTGCCAGCCTTTCTCAGGTGTGTGTGTGTGTGTGTGTGTGTGTGTGTGTGTGTGTGTGTGTGTGTGTGTGTGTGTGTGTGTGTGTGTGTGTCTGTCTGTGAAAATCAAATCTCAAAAAGTGTGTGTATCAGCTGTTTGGAGCACGGACATGAAGCACTGATTTCACAGAGAGGCTGCTGAAGAACTTGGCTTGGACACTTGGCTAAGCTTTCAACTCTATAGCTGTGCCAGTGGGGACTCTTACTGGGGACCTGAAGGGAGACAAATAGAGAAATACAGACCTCGGAGTGTTTGTGTTCCTTGTGTGCTCTTAAGAGAAATTGTGATTGATGCAGAGAGCTGCAACTGGAAATACTGGGTGTATCCATTTTTGTTTCAAGTGAACATCCCTCTCCAGTGCAAGTGATGACGACTCAGGCTCCTTAATTACTGGCCCAGAGAGGTGACATCACAGGTTCTATCACTCCTTATGATAGCATGTGATAAAGAGAAGGTGGAAACAAAAGAGTCTGATCTAGATGATGAGGAATGACCCCCCTGGAAAGTAAGAATTTCCTCACATTGCCATCTGCAACCCTGATGAATGATTTTTCAGAACCCAATTGTCAGAAATAATGTGTTGCCAAACTGAAAAATTGTGATTCAGATTTCTGGAAGAAAAATATGGGTGGGAAGGGTCACAAGGTCTCTTGAATAGTCATTAGACTTGTTGGACTGTCCTTGGTTTTGGGATGTTTTGAGACTTCCTTTTGGAAGCCCCTTGCCATTTCTTCTTAGACGTCTGTTTACCTGAATTTTATTAAGACAGTTTATTATGCTTTTCACCAAAATTGGATCAGGAGATAGAAAATCCCTTGGACAATTTGGAAAATGCGGGCTGAAAAATCTTAGAGATTCCATGGATCAGCTTGCCTCTGTCATCACACTTTTTCCATACCTCTGCAACACAGGAGACAAATACTACATCTCTATGCAAGGGAGAATTTAAAATCTCACTTTTAACATAATCTAGTAGGTTCTGAGAATGCAGGCATGCAAACCATTTTAAAACAGCAGCAGTGCCCATAGCCCTGGAAGAAGTATCAAATGGGTCATATACACACTGTAAACAATGAGTAGTGAACTGTGCAATAGAAGAAACTATGACATTTAAAGCAGACTTTATACACAAGAAACTGTAAATAAGACATTCCTCATACTTTCACAGTTTGTCATAACAAACTTTGACATATGAGCCTGACAATTCAACATGTTGAAAATCACAGTTGTAGAAGTATACATTTTTTGGTTTGGGAACAGTGTATAAAATTTAAAAGACTGAGGAACTTTACACATCCTATTTGCCTTTTCAGGGACAGCTAGCTGACTATCAGTAAAACACAAACAGTAACACAAACATCCTCTAAAACAGACAGATCAGGATGAATGGGTATGGATTCTGGAAAATCCTTCTGTAACAACTCATAGTATTTTGTGGGGGACTGGGAAACCTCAGTGTTCTCCCACTGAAAACTGTGGCACTTTCTAGCAATAGTCTCACAGAAAGAGAAACCCCACAGACTGACTCAGACATTGTGCTCTTCCCTTTGAGTCTGAATGAGAAATCTGAGGGGTAAAAACCTGTATCTGTCCCTGCATCTTCCTGTTTAGATTCAGAATCTTGAATCTCTTCAGCAAAAGAGGAATCCCTTCTTCTTTTACTAGGAACTACTTTACAAGAGGGACAAACAGCCTGAATTAAAACTAAGACCAGACACAGTAAACTAGTCCTATCCAAACACATTTGAGAAGGAGGAGATATTTGCTTGGTTTTCTGCTTCTTTTGACAGGAAAAATGGGACCAACCATGTCACTAATAGCAGCAGCTGCCTCCCCAGGGATGGACAAAGCATTCTGACAAAGCAGGGAAACCTTCCCTGTTCCATCTCCCAGGACCAATAAGACAGGCTCTCCCCTGTTCACTGAGGAGACTCCAGGATGTGGCTAACCCTCTGTCCATAGTGGCTGTAGGTGCTACACCTGAAGGATCCCAGGTAAAAGTTGAGTTGTCTGAGGTATAACACATGACTACAGCAAAGTCACCCACATGCAGCTGTAGTCTGTTCGAATGTCAAACAGAAAATGGTGCTTCTTTCTCACGGAAGACAAGCAACATTTGCCAGTAAACACTATCAGTCCACAAAAGTTACTTTTTTGACAGAAAAATAAATACTATACCAGCCCCACAAAAGAAAAATAAGCACAATATCGCCACAGAAAAAAAATGTTTCCAGTTACTTTTAAAATGACAGAAACAAACATGTGCTCCATTTAAAAGTATGTTACAGTCTCGAGACAGTCCATTAAAACACAGCACTCCTAGCTTTAAAACAACTTTCCTGAAGAGGAAAGTAATAAAACATCAACACAGTTAAGAAAATGTAAGTTTTTACCCAAAGGAAACTTGCTTGCCCAGAAAAGGAAAGGACAAGCTGAACCATCGATCCTTGAAAGCCTCAGAGGAGTGTACTGTTCGGCAACAATAAAGCTTCAAAAGGCTTTGCAACCAAACTTGTCTTTTACTTAGCTCAAGCTGCTTGACAGCTCAGATGTGTGGAAGGTGCCCCAAAGGTTTGGAACCCATACAGATAAGGGTACTGCAGCAGTGATCAATATGATGAACATCATATAATTACAATAAAATAATGAGATGTCACATAATGGAAGTGATAGAAAATAGGAAATGCTGGTATGAAAACATTATGGACAAATGCTACAGAATTTACTCTTAGCAGGGAATGGAAAATAAAATTAAGCTAATACATATAGAAAAAAAAGAAATAATTTGAATGGGTTAAGGAATGTGATTTTTTTGTAGTGACTGATAATTAATAAACTTCCATTAAAGTCAGCCATGACGTTTAAGCACTTATCTGAAGAAATAGTTAAACATGTTTTTTTTTTAGTGTGTGAAGGAATAAAACATATTGGACAGGGGTGGGAGATAAATGGAATACTGAAAAAAAATGAATGCACGTATATTTTTTTATGTTTTTTTTTTATAAAGGAGCTGAAGAAAAGATAAATGTGATTTAATGAGTAAAGAAACGTTTGGGTATATCTGGTTGGTTAGGTGCAATGCAGTTTTGCATAATTAAAATGGAATAAGTCTATATATATATATATATAAAACAAGAAATGAAGAAAAGTGGTTATGGATGAAAAGATCGAGAGGATAAGGAATATAAGGTGTTAATTAGGTGCGTTTGATACTACCTACTATAACGTTCCATGTTAGTTGTCTTCTTCTTGCCTTCTTTCTTGCTGGATGGATTCGGAGCCGATCCTCGGCTCCGACTCGGCCAATACTAAAGCTTGAGAGCTTATTCCACCGGCTCGAGGCTCCCCTATATCCCACAATGCTAGGCGGTAACTACTCAGATCTCATTTGATAGCTAAAACCAAGCATTTCTGGTCTCCATAGAATGGAGAAGAGAGAAAGGGAACCCACCTCTATATATAAACCTGTAGGTAAGCTACCACAAACATAAAAGAGAGAATAGAGGTGGTAGAACATGTGGGAAGGAAAAGCCCCAATGGAAGATCCCAAAATTTCCTATCGGTCTGTCCAGGCTAGGGGGAAGGAGGGTGGGACGCAAGAAAGAAGGCGAGAAGAAGACAACTAACATGGAACGTTATGGTAGGTACATAACTTCTTAATGTTAAGTTATCAATCTTGCCTTCATTCTTGCTGGATGGGACTGCGTCCCTAGCACCTTACCCCGGGTGGCCTATCGGAACAGACTCTTGAGAACAGTGGAACCAAAGTTGGCACGGTTTCTGGAGGCCATATCCAATTTGTAATGCAAGATAAAGGTATAAGGAGAAGCTCAAGTGGCTGCTGCACAAATGGAATCTATTGGTAGCCTGTCCTGAAAAGCTACAGATGTAGCTAATGCCCTAGTTGAATGAGCTCTAGGTCTTGAAGGCAGTTTTTGATGTCTGATTTCATAGATGAAGGTAATTATTGAGGTAAGCCATCTTGAAAGGGACACTTTAGAAACTGGAAGGCCCAATTTCCCTTCCGCATAAGACAGGAAGAGCTGATCAGATTTTCTGAACTGTTTAGTCCTGTCTAAATAATATCTAAGTTGGCGATGAACATCTAGAAAATGTAACTTTTGTTCCGACCTGTTGGAATAATAAGGGAAGAAGACGGGGAGATCAATCGTCTGGTTTAGGTTTGCCTCAGAGGAAACCTTAGGTAAGAAGGACGGATTAGTCCGGAGGGGCACCCTGTTTTTATGGAAAACTAAGTAAGGAGGACGACTGCAAAGAGCATGAAGTTCAGATACCCTTCTAGCTGATGTTATGGCTACTAGAAAAAGTGTTTTCCATGAGAGCAACTTAAGAGGGCATGAAGCCGCAGGTTCGAAGGGGGGGAGAATCAAGGATGCTAGGACCAAATTCAAGTCCCATTGAGGTGGGGGATCTTTGATTGGGGGCTTGAGCAAAAAGACACCTCTTAAAAAGGCTTTGCAGAGTTTATGGGACATGATACTGGAGTCCGAGACACCTACATGAAAGTTAGATATAGCAGCTAGTTGTACTCT
Organism: Protopterus annectens; assembly: GCF_019279795.1. NCBI lineage: Eukaryota > Metazoa > Chordata > Ceratodontiformes > Protopteridae > Protopterus > Protopterus annectens. The sequence continues at coordinate 1,902,712,415 of NC_056737.1, forward strand.
AATGGTAGATGAGGAAGAGCCTAAATGAAAGAGCTCTGCCAGGAAGTCTAGGATAGACTGGATAGGTGCAGTGAAGGGGTCTATATTTTTTGATGCTGCCCAGAAGGAAAAACGTTTCCACTTACTATTGTAAATCCTTCTGGTAGAAGACTTGTGAGAGGCTATCAGGATGTTACGGACCAAATGAGAGATTAAGGGAAGCCTGGCTAGGGTAGGAATCGGAGAAACCACGCTGTGAGGTTGAGAGATTGGAGGGAGTGGTGCAGCTGGCCCGACTGGTGGGTCAAAAGATCTGGCACTGGGTCCAGATGCCAAGGCTGCTCCAAGAGGTAATGATGGAGGAACGGAAACCATATCTGTCGAGGCCAGTAAGGGGCAATGAGGATAATGGTGACTCTCGAGGTGATAGCTTTCTGAATTAATTGAGAGATCAGTGGAAAGGGGGGGAAAGCATACAGAAGTCCGCGGGGCCAATCGTGAACTAGAGCGTCTCTGGTGGGTTGGCCTGGTAAAGGGAAGAGGGTGAAGAAGTTGTGACACTTGCTGTTTTGGGGAGTAGCAAAAATATCGCAGCAAGGCTGGCCCCATCTTTGAAAGACTTCTTCCAGCACTGATTTTTTTAGAGACCACTCTTGTGGCATGAGAATAGCCCTGCTCAAGTTGTCCGCAATCACGTTGGACTTCCCGGGAATGTGCATTGCTATCAGAAAACGCTGAGAAGAAATCGCCCACTGCCAAAGTCTGAGTGCCTCTCGACATAAGGGGTAGGACTTGGTTCCACCCTGTTTGTTGATGTACCACACTACGGACATGTTGTCCGTCTGAATTGCAATAGTCCCTGTGGGAAGAGAGTCCTGAAGGGCTTGCAACGCTAAAAGCACTGCTCTCATTTCTAAGACATTTTATGTGCAAGTGGCACTCGAAAGATTGCCATGTGCCCTGGACTATCCTGCCCTGATAATGCCCGCCCACCCGATCAGGGAGGCGTCCGTCGTCACCGTGGCAATTGGGGGGGGGGGTAAAGGGTCTGCCCTGGAGAACTTGAGGTGATGTGATCCACCAAGACAGGTGATTCTTACATGATTGAGTTAGTAGGATGATGTGAGACATTGGGAGCTGTTGGAAGGACCATTGAGAAAACAGCATCCACTGGAGGATCCGCATGTGAAAACGAGCTAAGGGGAGAAGTGTAATAGTAGCTGCCATGAGTCCTAATACCTTCAAGACTACCCTGGCTTTGATCTTGTTGCATTGAAGTAGAAGGTAAACTTGTTTGCGGATATATAATACTCTTTGCTCTGTTAGTCTGGCGGAAAGATGAACTGTGTCTAAGCTAGCGCCTATAAAGGTAATAGATTGACAAGGCGACAAGGCAGATTTTTCGAAATTTATTGAAATGCCTAGTGTTTGGCAAGTTTGGATGGTGAAGTCTCTGGATAGAAGCAGTTGATGCCTGGTGGTGGCGGTAAGGAGCCAGTCGTCCAAATATGGAAACACCTGGAATCCTTGACGTCTCAAGTGAGCCGCGACCACTGCCATACATTTGGTAAACACTCGGGGGGCTGTAGTGAGACCAAAGGGCAGGGCTCTGAACTGGTAGTGACTGGATCCCAGCCTGAAGCGGAGAAACCTCCTAGAGCATCTGTGCATTTTGATATGGTAGTACGCATCCTGAAGGTCTATCGAGCACATCCAATTGTCCTGACCCAAGAAGGGTAGTATGGACTGTAGCGTGACCATCCGGAATTTTGTTTTTTTGACATAATTGTTTAGCTTGCTGAGATCCAGTATTGGTCTCCAGTCCCCTGTTTTTTTTGGTACCAAAAAGAATTTGAAGTAGATTCCGGATCCTTGCTGGTCTGCTGGGACTGGTTGGATAGCTCCTTTTGACAGCAGCTTTGATATTTCTAATGCTGCTCGTTCCCTTAGACTGGGTGGAACGTCTGGAAGGGATTCTTTGGGTTGGGATGGGATGTGAATAAAGGGGATTTTGTAACCCTCGGATATGATCGACTGTACCCATTTGTCTTGAGTGAGGGAAAGCCAGGCTTTTGGGTACAGTGATAATCTTCCCCCGACTGCCTCTGAAGGTGGACAACCGGGCAGCTCCTCAGGGATGCTGAAAGGGTTTATCAGAGAAAGTTTCTCTGCTACCCTGGTTTTGCGGACCACCTCTGCCCCTGGGGCGGCGTCTATTGTTGTTCCCCCCTCTGCATCTAGAGGGGAATCGACTTTGTGCGTCAGATGAGACTCCCTGTGGTTTGCGGAACCACATTTCCCCCCCTCTCTGACCTTTGGGATAAGGTCTGGAAGGGGTAGAAAAACTGACTCCCACGGCAGAGAGAGTCTTACCTTCCTGCTCGCACCTAGTCAATGTATCCTTTGCCTGAGGTCCAAACAACGTTGAGCCATCAAAGGGGGAATTGGTGAAGGATGCCTTGAAAGGGTCCACAAAATTGCAAAGCCGCATCCAGGCGTGAAGTCGTAAAGCTACACCTGTGCCTGCGGCCCTACTCGCCCCATCAGCCGCATATGAGATAAGCCGCATGGAGGAGTTGACAATCGAATTCAGGGTTGCCAACTGGGAGTTCATTTTGTCTTGGAACCCCTCAGCTGTTGGATCCTGCATGGCCTCACCCATATCCTTGAGTAAATCCCTCTGGAGACGGGTGAAGTGACACAAGTAGTTCAGCGACCGCATGGCAAAGGTCGCTGAGGAAAACATCCACTTACCATACCTGTCCATGGTCCTAGGCTCCTTATTAGGAGGATGGACAGGTACCGAAGGATCGGCTAACTCCTTCTTAGTGGCTGCGGCCACCACCATGGCATCAACAGAGACACCTTTGGATAGGAACTGTTTCTCTTTTGGGGCAGTAATAAATTTTGACGGCCTCCTTGGGGTAGGTTCCACTGAATCAGGGGCCGTCCAAGCCTTCCTTTGCCACCACTTCCATGAGGGGGTCAAAGGGAGGAGACACCCAGGAGGTGGAAGGGCAAGAGCCAAATGCTTCAAGGTAAACTGACTCGTCCTCTGAAGGGTTAAGGGCGGGCCAGTTCCCCCTCTGTTTAAGGATTTCAAGGATGTCAGCAAAAGAGACATCCTCAGAGGGGAACCTTCAGATTCCTCCAAGTCGATGTCAGAGGTGATAGACTCAGGGGAGTCAATGTGCTTCCTCTTGAACTGTCTCTTCCGAGGGGGTTCTCCTACCGGATCAGGAGAGGCCTCGGAAGAGGAGGATATTCCCAATGAGGAAACCTGAGGAGCTGGCTCTCTACGGTCTGATACAAGGGGGTGGGTAGAAACCACCGCAGGCACTGAAGAGGGAGGAGCTGACGGAGCCGACTGTGGGGTAGAAACTGGGTCTAGCATGCTCCGCATGACCTCGAAGGCGCCCCGATCAGCCAAGGCCGAAGGTCCCCGCTCCGAGGAGACAAGGACCCCCCCGGCACCGACAGGGATGGCTCCAAGGCCGATGTCGGAGCCGAACTCACCAGCGCCGACGCTCCGAGAGGGAGAACGGGGTCAGACAAGGGTCCGATGCCACTCGCCCCCTCGGAGCCAACGAGGGAAGCTTGGCACCGAGATCCCTCCAAGGAGGAAATCAGATCAGACGACGGAGCCGAAAGGGAAGGTATCAGCTCCGACGCACCGACAGTCACGGCTCCGATGAGCCCCGGCTCTGAACTCAAAAGAGTCGGAAGAGGAATAGAAGCAGGGATGGGAATAGCCGCTGACTGTTGAGTAGGGCTATGCAGCATTTGGGCCAGTGCCTCGGACTTGAGAAGTCTGCTCACCACCCTTTGCAAATCATGGTCGGACAGTCTGGAGAACCGAGAGGAATGAGACCTATGGCTCCGCTCCGACAGAAGAGGGGATCCCGGAGCTGAGTGGATGGAGCCGATGGAAGGGGACCTCGACCTCTTCTTTGAAGGTGGCTCCGATAAGACTATCGGAGCCGACTGAGTCTTAACAACCTCGGCTCCGGCCGGAGCCGAGGTAACGGTTTTAGACTTCGAAACATCAACTCCTGCCGAAGCCGATGTCGAAGCAGCCTTAATGCTCCCAGCAGATGGCTCTGAAGCTGGAGCCGATGGCCTGGAAGTCTTTGAAGGCTTCCCCGACCCAGACTGGGTCAAGGGGCCTTCAGGCTTTAACAAGCCTCGAAGTATAAGTTTGTTTTTGCGTTCCTGCAGGACTCTAGGGCTGAATGCATGGCAAACAGCACATGAGTCCTGCAGGTGCAAAGGTCCCAGGCAACAGACACAAGAAGTGTGACCGTCTGTCAGAGACATTTTCTGACAGCACGAATCACACTTCTTGAAGCCTGAGACCTTGGAGTCTTTAGACATCCTAAATAGACTGTATGTAACACAGACACCACACACAGACACACCCTTTAACCAAATGAAAATCCAGTCACACTGAAGAGACAGGGGAAAAAGGGGAGTGGGCCAAAGGCCTAAAAGTTAAAAGGGAATAAAAAGGGAATACAAATACAAGGGAGACCCGATTTAAACTAAAGGGATACTCTATATTAAAAACTAAACTAAATAGAAAGGATAGGGGTAGAAAATTTAAGTTTTTGACAAGAAAAACTCACTAACCTACCAGAGCCGGTAGAAGAAAGCACCTCGTCAACTAAGCGGCAAATGAGACCTGAGTAGTTACCGCCTAGCATTGTGGGATATAGGGGAGCCTCGAGCTGGTGGAATAAGCTCTTGAGCTTTAGTATTGGCCGAGTCGGAGCCGAGGATCAGCTCCGAACCCATCCAGCAAGAATGAAGGCGAGACTGACAACTTAACATTGTATGTTTTTTACAAATATCAAAAGGGAGAAGGAATGTTGAATTTTTTTTATTTAAGTAGGGGAATGTGTTTTCAGGTTTTGTATGATGTACTTTACTTGCATATATAAGAACCCCTACTCTTTTCAATAATAGCTGTGGGATCTTTTACATTTGTCTGAGCTACCACCAACTTAGGCATATGGGCCCTCAGTTTAATGACTTCTTTCTGCTCTGAAAGATTGAATGTATAAAATAATACAGAAAGCAAGATTCCCTCAACTCATGTAGTCATGCTGTAGTGTTGCAGATATACTTTAATGTATGTCACAATAGCTTCTGCAATGTGAAAAAAAATGCACCTCATGCTGATGGTGGAGACACAGCATGTCACACAGACTAATTATGCACACTCATCAAAACACTGGAAGGCATTTTTTAATTTATGCCTTATTGCAACAGCTGTCATCCTTTGACAGAATGAATGTGTACTTTTAGGTTGCTTACTATTTGTGTTGGGAACGTGTGCTTACACTGAATGGCATGGACTTCTAAGTGATTGTAATCTGGATTTTTTTCCTTCTAGATTGCAGTGCTATGCAATCGTCTCCTTTTGCACCCAAGTGTTACCTTATCCAGTTATCATTCTGCTGTTTAGTAGTCAAGGTAACACTTAAATGTGCTTTTTTAACTCACACATCTGGCCTATTGTTCATGTGTATTTGCATTACTATTTGTCATATATCTGTGCTCTGAATTTCAGTCATGCCTAAAAAAAGGATCGAGTCGATTTTAGTCTTGCAGGAGAATGAAATCAAGGTCTAGAATATGACTCTTCCTCTGTTTGTTATTTATATATATATATCTGTATATATATATATATATATATATATATATATATATATATCGATATATATATATATATATATATATATATATATATATATATATATATATATATATATATAGCTCTACTGTCTTTCAAGCGACTTTACGTTTCAACGAAGCGTAAATCCGTGAATGCATTTACACGAAAGTGCGTTTCAATATAAACGCACTTTTATGTAAATCCATAA